>NC_080845.1:46389125-46692940 GCF_030435755.1 Ochotona princeps
CTCTTTCTCCCTTCCCTTTGATGTCTCCTGCCAAATGTATGATGGCTAGAAGCCTGAAACAGGTGATTCAAATTCCTATTTCTTACCAGAGGCTAAATCCCCATGGTATTCTAGTCCAACTTTTCTCACCATCTGGAAAGCATTGCTTCTTCACTTCTAGATCCTGCATTTGCAAACACACCTGGATGCCCCCCTCTGGGTTCAGCCACAGTAATCTCCAACTGAGTGTACTGGCCCTGCCTTAAAACTTCTGTGTATCCCGACTCCTTTAACACCTTGTCAGGTTGCAAGACCCTCTGTGAACTTGCAGGACTTAGGACACAAACCATCCTTACATGGTTCACAGCCACACTAGTCTTCAGTCTGTTCCTTCCATACAGGGTTCCCTTCACTCACAACCTTACTGGGACCTTCTTGACACTCCCTCGCTTCAACTGAAATATAATTTCCTCTGAAGAACCTTCCTAGGGACCCTGAAATGGCCTTTCAACTGTTTCCTTTCTTTCTGCCCCAGTCTGGAATTGCTTTTCTTTGACTCTCCCATCAAATTATCTCCCTGAGGACTGGGCCCCCATTTGTCTCATCTCTGCTGTATCACCACGTTGTCTCTCAAATGGCAGAACCCTCAGCAGACATTTCCATGGGTGTTGGCATGGCAGCCCCAGACAAGCACTGTGCAGACTGTCCTTACAATTGTGTTATTCAGTGCAAAGTGACATTAGCTGACACCATCCAGTGTAATGCCTGAGTATCTTGCTCAAACTAAAACCATGCCCTTCCAGAGTAGCTCCAGCCAATAACTGACTGAACATGGCACAGGTTAGTAGGTCCTAACCATTTAGCCCAACATGGTGCTCTTGTTTAGGCAATTTTTTGCCCAGTTGCCTATCAGGTTGAGCAAATCACTGTTGTATCATTATCTGGAAATCATTCTGCCTGTCAAGCCCATTCTATTATACTCACGTACCCATAAAGTTAGGTCCTTCCAGGGGTAACATGGAAATTATGCTCACATTTCAAGGACTGAGCCCAATATCTGAGGCTTAGAGCAAGGTGAATGTGCAGGTAGTCAGGATGATGTGCACTACTGTACCAGTAAACTCAGTGCAATCTTACAAGGAGGAAAAGCCTACAGCTTAGGGTTTTTGTATGGGTCAACTCAGAATGTGGGTACAGGCCGAAAACTGGTGGTGGTTACATTCAGGCATGGCCTTGAAAGACAATGGTGAGTGGAAATCTTCCCAATAGGAAGAAGTTCAAGCAAGTAAGTTGCCTAACCACCTTGTGCAGAGGGGAAGGTGGCTTGAATAGAGAATATAAAGGAATCCATGCTGCATGGTCAGAGGCCTAAAGCGAGAGAGACTCAAAGAGGTAATAAGGAAGCCCGCTAGTCACGGATGGATATATGAAATATATAGTTATTAAAGATCATTGCATTTTATGGAAAAGCCCACCAGAAACCATCATAGTGAGGACACTGAATAAACAAAGCTGAAATAGTGCAGTCAGGTGTCATTGGCTCTTTATCACTCACCATTGGCATGGTGGCACACTGAATGCCAAGGTGATGCGTGGGACTGAGGAACACGCATTACCACTTTCCAAGCCTGATTGGTCATTACTGTTCTGAAGGCTAATCAATCTGCAATGGACACTAACAGTAAGAGAGCCATTGTCCACTTGGGACAAACTGGCTACTTTGGCCTTTGCCACCCTAGATAGATCAACCACTAACCAAACACTTCATCCTGATGTGTAAAATTTTCCAGCCATCAGCGCCATTCACAGACATGGACCTCCACACCATGTAGCATCTGAGCAGGAGACTCACTTTCTATTGACAGAGGAGTGGGACCACAACTCATACTCATTTCTCATCCTGCATTAGACAGAATGACAGAATGACCATGAGACTCAGCTGAGAGGAAATGCTCAGCAAAGCTGGACTTTGAAGTTGGGCTATCTTACTGCAGGATGCAATACACACTCTAAACCAGAGAAGTCTGTAAGCTTCATTGTCACAAAAGGAAGAACACACAGATCCATGAACCAAGGGGTAGATTCACAACTCTCAAGTTCAGTGGTGTTAGAAATACTAGTCCTACCCAAGAGGCTTACACCTGCCAGGGAATGTAGCAAGGATGCTGTTGAACCAAATTGACTGTCACTCTCTGAGGACTCTGAACTCCGTAACTTCAGATATCAGCTGGCAAGAGAAGGAGTCACTATTCTGGCACAGAAAACGGCTGCTCATCAGAAGAGGAAGCTGGAATTTGGGTCTACGGTAAAGCAAATATGCAAGGGACATGTGTTGAGCTCAAATTCAAACACCACTTGGTCATATCCAGGTATGTGTACTTTCTTGCCCAATTCTGATAGCATAAACAAGGACCTAGGAAGGGCATGAGTAACAGGACTCAAATCTCTCAGGAAGGCGTACTAGAAGAGGTAAGAGGTAAGGGCATGAGGAATTTTAACTGGTTAGTGGAGGAGGGAGAAAATGAGTATCATTCATGACACTGAGATCAAATTCAGCAACAGGTGCTGTAGTTTATACTCTGATCTCCTTTTCTGAAACCTGGAATAATGATTCCCCAAACCCAAATAGTATAGTTCTGGATGCTGACCAGCCTTTGAAAAGGAACTTGCTGTTCAGCTGCAAGGAGTATAGTTATCTAGACCTACTTCCAGCTGCAGTACCTTTGGAATCCACAACACTGTAGACGTTAAGGTCATGCTCCTCAGAGCAGCCACTAGACATCTGCTAAGCATGGGGTGGGTACAGGGGCCCAGCTGTATGTTCCTCAACAGGACAATGGGCAACAGGCAATCTCTTCTCTGGAAGTCCATGCTGGATTGGCTTCATCACATCTGCACTGTGTTTTGAGCTTCCTCCTGGACAACACTTCCTTCCTTTGCCTTTCATAGGCGTCAAATGAGCACTGGAGTCTGAAGGCTTTCATCCCCAGCCCTTCTTCCTCTCCCTTTATATTTGAGACATTAGTTACTTCCCAATAAACATCTTGTACTCCCAACGCTTTCAGCATCTGCTTCCTGAATGAACCAAGCTGACACATATGGCAAAATAATTTGAGATCCAGCACCCAAGTGACAAGCCTCTCACCCTAAGCCCTGTTGATTATTCTTCCTGCATATATGATTTATCTGTTCTTAATCCCATTTTCATTGAATTTGACCTTTACTATAATTTGCCTTCATATTTATTTAATGAATAAGTGTTATAAATAATCATAAATACAATACACTGTAGATTGCAAATAGTACAGAAACAAACTTACAGTTTTAGACTTGTGTTCTAATCTCTAGAGCTTACCACTAATAATAGTCACTTTTATTTTGACATGCATGTCAACAGGCCAATGAGAGAATGAACATTATATAACCTACTGGATAGTTTTAATTTTAAATGAGTTTAGACATATATTTTCCATGTCAGCATAGGTAATTATAGCTCACTCCTTTTAACAACTGTTAGTGTAATTGAGCTAACCATTTGGAGCACTAAAGAATACTGGCTTCCAGGATTTTGCAATCATAAACACGGCTACAGTGCATCTCTCTTCATGGTTAGTTTTCTGGAAGCGGATGTACTAGGTCTTTGTCCACTTTTTACCTGGGATGTTTATCTTTTTTTTCACAGGGTTCTTTAAATATTATAGAAATGAGATCACTTTCTGATACATGTGTTAAAAATGTTTCTCTGTTAGCTTTTGATTTGATTTTGACATGCTCTTCTGTATAAACATTTCAACTTTATAGTCAAATTTATCAGTCATTTATATCACGGAGTTTAAATTTGGAATCTTGCTAGAAGCAAGTCATCTACGTATATTTCCACTTTTCATTTTTAAGTATTTGAATCTTTATGCTCTGGAATTCATCACAGCATGGGTAATCTGATTTTATTTTTTCCAAATGGTTGCCAATAACTCAATTATCATGTATTAAATGATACATCTTCCCCCATTGATGTGAAATGTCACACTCTAAATTCCCATAGGGCATCTTAACTACTATGTTTCTGAATTTCTTGGGACTGTGCAGAACCTGTGTTAATCAGCCCTATGTGACTAAGCAAATGAGATAACCAACAGCCTGGGAATACTCATGTAAGTCAGTAGGAACACTCATAAAGTTCCCGGTTACTGGTTACTAACACAGAGTGCAATGCTGATTGTTCAGTAAGACAGTCTTCTTTTCCAACAGGGCAGAGAGAACAGGGGAAAGGCCAAGGTTCTGGGGCAAGCTGGGGTTTCGATGCCCTCTTAATATAAAACCTTTCCATTAGGGCTCTTGGATTTTATGAGAACATGGCAGTTTTTAATCAGTACGTACTGAAGGGAGTCTTTGTACTTCAAAGCCCGTTGCTACTTCACCCACCGCATTAGTAACCAAAGTAAGGGGATCAGTTGCAACGAGAAATCTGAGTATCCTATGGCATCCCTCTGCAGCAAGGCAGCCTTTCTGAAGGTGATTGCAGACAGACATGGTCCTGCACCTTTGAAGTACACTCAATGCCAAATCAATTCAGGAACTCACAGATACTAGTTATCAGCCTGTGCTTATTCACTTCGCTGAGGAGGGTTTAATTAACATAATACATATTGGTCAATTCTTTGCTTTTAAACTTTACCTTTTGCCCATGCATAGATCAATATGTATTTTAATCTTCTTAGAACTGGTTTTAAGACTCCCAGCAAAGAGGTGCAGATTTCACAATCATTAATTGCCATTATCAATCCCTTTCATTTCCTAAACATCAGCAGTTTCTGAAAATTCTATCTTATTCCTTTACTAAGTTAAAACCCTTCTTGTTCATCACTCGGTTCTGTATGTCTTTTAACCAAGTACAGGGTTTACAACTAGCCAGTAACAGAATAAAAAGGAGTGTCCTGAAATTCCCCATCAATTAGCTGATCTACGTGACTCCATCCACAGTCTCATGCAAAAACTCTGATGGATGCTTTCAAAGATGTCCAAAGTTCCAGGTAGACCTGCCAAAGGGGAGGGGATACTTCTTTTGTTCAATCTCTAAATCAGAACTGAATTATCTTTTGATCATCTTTGAATGAGCAGTGATTCTAAGAATCATAATTTAACTTTTTTCCTTAATTGTCTGATTTTTAAATATGTCAAAACATGGTAAGTCAAGAAACTTCCTATGCCTTCACTGCCTAATTCAGGCACATCATTGAATTTCTCTGGGTCTTACTATCCTCAGCTGTAACATGAGATAAGAGCATGGTACTTTGGGGGAAATTTATGAGGTACTCTGAATAACATATTATGCACAGAGCCAAGTTACCCAAGCAAAGTCAAACCAAGGGACTATGTTAACAGTCTTGTTATCACTTTGACCTATAATGTAATAGGTTGGTAACTGAGTAATGAGAGGAAGCACTTTGCATAGTCACTTATGTAGCCTCAGAAAACATTTCATTCTTCTGCCTTAGAACAAAAACCTGTGTGACTGGTCAAAACATAGACAACAACAGCATTCCTTTCACGTAGTGGATCACATTTATGTCAAGTGGGTCTTTCATGGCTACATACTGTGCTTTGTTTCTTGTCCTGCTCTTGATAGCCACAAGGCAATGTGCCTCAACTACGATAATGCATTTATTTCATTGTAAACATAAACCTGTACATGTTTGTTGCAGGAAATTTAGAAACTTCCAAAGATACAATGAAACACCAATAAGCTATTCTATCAACGGTCACAGTTCGGAGTATTTTTTCCCAGACACATACCAATATAAATATTTTTGCTATATACATATACAGAAACCAGGCAAATTGTTAGACTTGGTTCTGAATACAAATCCATCTATTCAAAGGTCCATGACATATTTGTTGTTGGTAAACAAAGACAATCCTGTTTTGCTTTGTGATGTAGCTTAGTTCATAGCTACGAAACTGTGAGTGGAAAGTTTATGAATAGAGCACATTTTGCAGCTTTTTCATCAAGCATCAAGGTTGTGATGCCAACAATTACTCTATAAACCCATGATGCTCAATATTGCACAAGTCTGTTACTTGAACATAAAATTTATTTTTTACAATCTCTAATTCTGCTTTGACAAACAATCTGATGATGCACATCACAAAGGGAAAACTTAGTCTTTATCTGCACTATTTCCTTAGGAAAAATTCCAGGAAGTTGGCTGGAAGGTAATGAATTTGTTTAAGGATCATAATGTACATACAGTCAAATGCTTTCCCGACTACACTTACTTCAACACATATTCACTGGTATCATTGCTGTCACAGCTATCAGTTAGAGTTGTCTCTGGGTAGGCACTAGAGTTATCCATTTCTCATGGTATGCTAAGCCCTGGAAGTCTGTACTTTCTCATTGACCAGAAAAGGCCTTGCCTTGGGGCTTCAAATTATATTTACAACCTCATTTTTGTCCCGGTCTGCAACTTCACTGCCTTTGCCTTCTTTCTTGTCTTGCTGCTCTACTTTGCTCTACTCTTGTAGTGCCAGGCTGGAAACTACACTGCAATCTTTTCTGATACACAGGCCTACACGTTCCCCGGGTCTAAACAGTATATTTATGTTTACTCAATGGTACTGGATTGGCACTTGGCTTCTAAGCAGGGTTTCAGAATTTCTTACTTCAAATTTCGTCTTCATCTTCCAGATGGAGATTGACACAGCAGGTGTTAGTTTCCAAAGGTAATACAT
This sequence comes from Ochotona princeps, assembly GCF_030435755.1. Classification (NCBI taxonomy): domain Eukaryota; kingdom Metazoa; phylum Chordata; class Mammalia; order Lagomorpha; family Ochotonidae; genus Ochotona; species Ochotona princeps. The sequence continues at coordinate 46,395,837 of NC_080845.1, forward strand.
TCTCATGTATAAAAACACTGAGAATCTGGGACAGAGGCTAAACTAGTAACAATGTTTTTATAAGACAGATATTACCATACATTTAGATGCGAGGAATAGGAGAAATGATGCACTCTTATCCCTGGTGTGTGTGTGTGTGTGTGTGTGTGTGTGTGTGTGTGTGTGTGTGTGTGTGGTTGAATTCACTAAGGGATGGAGACCTGGGCAGAGTAGATGGGAAGTACGATCTGTACAGGTTTTCATGATTTAATAATTTGAGGAGCAATATGGTGGCACAGTGGTTACTGCCACTTGGAATGCCTATAGTCACTATCTGAGTTTAAGTTTGAGTTCCAGTTGCCTCAGTTCTGATCCGGTTTCCCACTTATGTGTTTGTCAGGCTACAGATAATGGCGCAAGTACTTGATTCCTGGCTTCAGCCTGAACGAACTCCTGCTCTTGCCGCCATTTGGAGAGTAAATCAGCATATGGAAGATAGTGTGTGTGCATATGTTCCTCTGTCACTTTCCCTTTCAAATAAATTTTAAAAAGATGCCTAAAAAGAATGAGGGGCCCGGCACGGTAGCCTAGTGGCTAAAGTCCTCACCTTGCATGTGCCAGAATCCCATATGGGTGTCCCTTCTAATCCCGGCATCCCCTCTTCCCATTTAGCTCCCTGCTGGTGGCCCAAGTAGAGGCCATGCCTGGGACTGGTGCATGTGGACCTGGGAGTGCCCGTCAGAAGTGAAAGAGGAGAGCATGGCAAAGCAGAGAGCAACAGGCAGTCCCAGAAACTTGGGAGAGCAAATCACCTTGCAGAAAGAGGCCCTTTACTTCCCCGGACAACAGGACCTCACCCCTAGGCCCGTGTGACCAGGAATTTCCTTCCAGTAATTCATTAGGGAGATTTAGTGCCACATAACCCAATTAGCCCCATCTGAGACAGTGACTGTTGTGTGTCTTTAGGCTATGTGCTAAACACTCTCTCCCAGGAGCCCAGCAAAGAAGGTGTCATTATCTCCCTTTGCTGCCTGCCAGGAATCGGAGGTCCACAAGGTCAAACAACTTGCCTAAGGTCACGCAGCTGGTGAAGGAATTCATTTCTAAATTCTCATACCACTACTCCGGGCCGTAAACACAAAACAGGCTTCATTAACCACTGAGGGACAGGAAGTCCTCAGAAGTACACGAGGCCATGTTCTGTGCCCTTGCTATGATCTCTTTGTGTGAAGGTATAAACCTAATGCTTTAATTGGGATTACTCACACATTAGCATCCGGTATGCTTTGAAAGGGAGGAGATGTGTCCCAGGAAGCCAGAATCTTCCTAAAGGAATTATGCATTTCTCCAGTCTGTGCAATAAACTACAACTGCAATATGAACTTTATCAGAAGTTCTTAGAGACTCTAACAGAAGTATAAGCCTTTTCAGTTATTAAAAGAATTGAAAGCTTTTTTATTGTTCATGAAAAAGACAAACTCCTCCCTTTCAAATTATTCTACTTTATAGTACAATTCCTTCTGGCTGGGAAGAGAACTTCAGACACTTTTTCAAATAACCCCAGCCATTTAATCTGTACCTTTAGGAAGTCATGCTGAGAATATAAGGAAAAGAGACAGACGGGGCCAGAAAAGGAGGGTGGGGAAGTGGCAGAGGGGGTTAGGGAGAAGAAAAGGTAAGACATTGTTTCTGAAGTAGTAAGAATCGCCCAGTTTTTCTGGCCTACTTTAAAATGGGCTGACTATTTCTACCCAGAAAGAACGCCCGACACTGATGAGATAGTGACAACCTGAAAACCTTCTACTTGTCTGCTCCAAACAGATCCCCCCACCTGTGTGTCATCCCCATCAGACTTAACTCAGGGTGCTTACCTTAGACACGTCCACAACAAAATAAGAGGCTATCAGCTCAGACTTTGATACCAACAAGCCACAGAGTGGCCAAAGCAATGCACATACATTTCTCACAGAGTTCCAGAAGCTGGGAGATCCTTGATTCCAGTTGATTTGTTTCCTAGGCAGACTGCCATACTAGATTATGGGCAGCCACCTTCCTGTGTGCTCTCATGTGGCAGACCAAGCGTTCTCTTTTCCTCTCTTCCTCTCCTGAGAAAGCCATTAATCCCATCATGAGGGCTCTACTCTCACCAACTACCTCTCAAAGACCTTTCAAATGGCCCATCTAAATATCACACTTCAGCATATGAATTTGAGAATGCAATTCAGATGAGAGCAGACTCTGAACTAGTTTTTAAATACAAATTTGAGCAAATGAGCAACACTTCAGAATATTAGTCATGCCATTTTAATTGCAGGTCTGCCCAAATAAACAGCTAAACCTTTAATGTCAAAGACCTTCCATGGTTTATAAAGATGGAAGAAGAGATCCCTGGAGATGACTTTAGGTCATGAGAGATGGTCTTCAAGGAAACCATCTTAATGGATCTCCATTGACAGAGAATCCATATTGGAAAGCCTGGGCATGACAGGCAACAGGGGGAGGGAGCAGTCTCATTCACAAGCAATGTGTCAACAACAAAATCTGCACACTAAGAGTACAAGGAGAGAGTGGCTGCTGAAGTCCCTCTGTGAGCCATATACTGACAGCTGTGAGTAGGCAAAGATCTAGGGTGCTGATATGAAACCAGCATAAGACCTGATTTTGGAACCTTTTTCGCTTACCAAAGTAAAGCCAAAATCCTAATCTGAAATGGAAAAATTTCCAAAATAATATTAGCTGCTTTATATAATTATATGTAAAACTCACTTTATTATGTGTGCAGTTATCTGTCAGTAGAATGCAGATGGGAAATAGTTTGGGAAAACTGTTTTTAGGACTTACAATATGGATAAAAAAGGACAGTGTAGATTGAATAAACAGGAAGGCACAATCTTAATAAAGTTTTCACAATAGTAATAATAAGATACAATAAGCACAGATTATCTGCCATTTGGAATGTCCTATCACACCAGATCAAGCTCCACTGTCCCTTAGGATCCAGTTTCCCACAAGCAGCAGCAAATGATCCAAGCACTGGGGCTCCCACCACTTATGTGGAAGACCAGGATAGATTCCTGCCCCTGCTTTCAGCCTGGCCAAGCCATCCAGGCAGTGAACTGGCAGATGGGAACCAGTCTCTCCTCTCTGTTTCTCCCTCCCTCTCTTCTGTCCAACCTTCTAAATAACAAATAAGCAAATATTTTTAAAACTATTAACCTAAAAGTGAGAGTTAAAATTGTAAAACTCTTAAAGGAAATCACAGAGTAAATATTTGTGAGGAAACATTTACTAGGGAAATGATTTCCTAGACATGACAATAAAAGCATAAATGAAAAAAAGAAAACAAAAAAAATTCATTGGAATTCACACACACAAAAAATTTCTGTGTTTCAAAGGACACAATTTAAGTGAAAAGATAATGATAGAATCAAAGAAATTCGCAAGTCATTTATGTGACAAGAACCTTGTATTCAGATTATATAATGAACTCTAACAACTCAAAAATAAAGATAACCCAATCAAAAACCAGGCAAAAAATTTCACAGACATTAGTTCAAACATGTACGCATGCCCATTTAAGTGCAAAAATGTTCAACATCTTTAGCCAACAGTAAGATGCAAATAAAAGCCACAATGTGACAGTACATCACACCAACTTATAGTGGCTATTATAAAAAGATAAATAATAACACATGTTGTCAACACAGGAAAATGAGAATCTCAGATCATCTCCTAGGGAGAATCAGGATTCTGTTTACATAAAGCCATTTAAATGATGGTGAAGCTGACAATGGCATCCATGTGACAGAACTGTTCTGGGCACTGTACATGCTGCACACCAGTCGCACAGGCCATGCCATAATGATGCCTCTCAGTCCCACTCCAGCCGCCACATCCCCAGCACCATCTCGGGCTGCATATAATAGAGTGTGACTGTGAACTCTGCTTCATTGGAAAAGACTCCTGCCCAAACTCCTCAGAGCATTTATTTAGAAATGAATGCATGTTCACAGAGCAAATGCTCATGCATATTCACAGATGGTGGTGTTGTAACCACAGACAACTTCAACTGTCGAGTGTTACATGTGGGTTATTGAAGCGAACTGCTACCTTTAAACCCCAGGTCCTAAGTGATTTGTAGCTGACTGTACATGTTCCAGAAGTTTCTATGTTTACTGTGGAAGCCTCTTAGTTCTAGGCCAGAAGTGACCTTAAAATAGTAAAACATATTTTCATTATTAATTAAAGAGGAAGCTCCAAAATAAACCTGAGTTGTGTTATTATTAATGCCCCATTTTTTTTCTTTTCTCCTTCTTTCATTTTGTTTTCTCCATGATTCTTTTTATGATGGAACCAATATGACTCAATTCATTCTGGATTTCATGTTTTTCTCCTTCTACAGAGGCCTAACACACAGAAGGGATCTATTGAAGATAGCTAGTCACCTCATATTCCTATGATTAATGAATATTTATGAATATGTGATAGCTCTTAACCTGTGAGATGGGCCTTCTTCAAATCTATCTTTTTTTAAGAGGTCTTTTTTTAGGTTATATAGCCTTGTATTTATTTATTTATTTTTGATTTCATTTTGGGACACAGTTTCATAGGTTCTGGGATTCCCCCAACCCCAACCTATGCCCTCCCCTGATGTTGGATTCCTCCACATTGCTGCAGTAGTACAGTTCATACCCAGTCATGATTCAAATCTAAATAGGACTTTTCCTTTAACAGCATTTCCTATAGCAGCACAACATTTCCGGAGCTGCCTCACTGAAAGGACTCTGTCAACAATCAGCATTTCACTGGCATTAACATGTAATAAAAGACAATGAAGCATGACTCCATTAAACCACAAAAATAGTGTCTTCAGATAATATTAACCCAGTAGTTCTCAAACCGTATGTGGAACCACCGCTGCATGACGAACACGAAGGTCAGTGCTTTGAAAACCCATGCCTAAGCATCTAACACACCTACACACATAGTTGTTTAACAGACAGCAAAGAGGAAGACTCCATTTTTCATTTACTTCTTTCCAGTACTGCATCTAGGGATTTTTACAACTTCCAGTAGGCAACATCCATTACATAGCATTCCTACCAAGATCAAGAACAAATATTCCTATTACAATGTCAATTGAAATGTAATTTGCAAAGTACACACAGTTCTGTGCATACCTTTGGAGTCGGACTCACAGGACATCTGATGCCTGGGTATGTCCCATCAACACATTTCATGGCCAGGAAGTTTAAGAGAAAAGTTGGAGGTCTTCCACTAAGCTGTAGATTGACATACCAATGTCCAACTCACCCAAGAGGATTCAATGTTCTCCTTCCAGAACCAGAAGCTTTTCCTTTTTTCCTCTTTCTACTTCTTTCTCTTGGTGTGTGTTTTTGTGTTTTTGTACCTCTCTCCAGGGAGAGATGTATTTAAAACATCTTATATTCTAGATTCAAATCTTCCATATTTTCAGCTTGGTTGTATTGAACACTTCGTCCCTCCAACTCAAGTTGCTCTCATTTCAGACAAGATGGACTCAAACATATTACAATGAAAATGAAAATTTCATTGTTTTGGAAAAAATGATTGCAATCTCTAACTTTAGCGGTTACAAAAGGCATGAATCAATAAGCAGGCATATATCAAACTCACAGGTAAATAGCAAATGAAATGGATGTGGTACATTTAGGATGTGATTTATAAATTCTGATTTATTTTTCTAAATGTAAATAACAGGAATTCTCTCAAAAATGGATTTGCTTCATATGAAACAAGACTATGAAATCAAATAAAAGCAATTATTGAAAGTAGATTTTCACAAGTTTGATACATCAAAGCAAAACACATTCTTTTAAACTTGTAGAAATTTTTAAGGAGCACACTAAAATCACAGGTTAATTAAAAAGGTACCAAAATTGATGGCAAGTAAGTGTTGCCCAATACAAAACATCATTGCTTACAATGTTCAGAAGCAGAAGCGTTAAATAATATTCTTTAAACATTCAATATTCTTTAAACATTCAATATTCTTTAAACATATAAAGAAGACAACTGATGAGGATAATTCAAAAGAAGGAGCAATTGGGAGATAGTTTTTAATATTAAAACTAAGCATATTTGTCATCAACAAGGGCTAAGTGTTATTCATTGTATAGGTTTCCAATGCCTACCATAGCAAATTATCACGAAGTTACACCTAAAAACAACACAAACCTCTGAGTTCTGAAGCCCCTCCAATAAATATTGGTTCGTTTGACGTTAGCAGCTTCTATCAGCAGTGTGGCCTTCAGACCTGACCACCCCCATCTTTACTGCAATCCTTCCCCAAACTCTGCTGCCATTATCACACCCTCTTCCCCTCTCTGCAGTCAAATCCACCTCACCTTCCTCTCTTAGAATGTCACAAACTTTACTGCAAATCAAGATAAACCCAAACAGTCCGGGATAACTTCCCCACTGCAAGCGCTTTGTGCCAGATAAGGTAACATCCACAGATCCAAGGGACTCAAAAGTAGTTATCTGTGGGGGTTGCTGTTCAGTACACCACACTAGTGGAGAAAAGTGGATTTGAAAATCTTCACCTAAGGAGTACTGCAAATAAATGCCTTCTTGACCCCTTTTCTCAAAACATGCCGACTCTTCATGGGAAACATTAGCATGGTCAGAGGGTCCCTGTGAGTATCTTTCAGCACAGGGTCCATGTCTGTCTGAGAACAAGCACATAGAGACACTGGCAGCACAGAGATGGTGTTGGCTGCTTTGAAAAATGTCACTATTCTCGTATTTACTCAATGGTTTGCATAGGTACTATTAGTATGTGCTTATTTTGTGTTGCTTAATCAATGAATAAGAAATCTAGGTTTCAGATTTTAAAAAAAAGAAAAGCAGTTTTCAAAATTACTCATATCTTGTCAACCCAATTATTTTGTATATTTTCTCTTTAAAAATGTTAATTGCTTATGGGAGGCAGGGCTGACAAACAGAAATAATGCAGGCACTGTACTTACCACTCTGGCCTTACTAATTACCAGGTTGTGTGTGATCGCAGAGAGTCAAATGCTTATCTTCATGATGAATTCAAATATACTGGTAAAGAAAGTAACACAGAAAAGTAAAAATCTCTTTAAGCATTTGATGACAGCCTATATTTTTAATGTGAAATAAGAAATGGAGCTGCTAAATTTAAGAACCAGATATTTGACAAAATAAAGAGATCATTCCATTTAAAAGGTTGTTTGTCTAACATCACTAGTTATCACTAAATTAGCACTTCTTGCAATTTCCAAAACATTTCTTAATTTATGCTAGACCATTCCAAATCATTTACATTAAGCATCTTGGCAAACCTTCAATGAGTAAGTGTGACTTCAATGTCAGAACAACTTTAAGAATCCCTTTAACAGTGATGGGCGATACGGGTATTTTTCTAGATCACAGAAGGGTGGTAAGAAAATCCACATGCTAGGTATAAAATAAACTTCCTCTCCCCTACAAAAAGTACTCAAAGCCATGCTCCTGAGAAATTCTACTCCATACATCATTGTTAAGGAAGCAAAGAAACTGATGGGTCCAGGGCCCATGCCAATGTAACACAGACCTCAGATATGCAGCAACTGGTCAGTGCAGTGCTCAGCTGCAGCTTCCAGCTCTCTCAGATCTCCATAGGGTATGTCATTAAATCTTGTCCTCCTGCTGGGGCTGACTTCTAGGAAAAAGAGTATATGGCAGAAATATTACTATATTTGGTAGTGCATACTAATGATTGCTCAGGAGGCTCATCCTTCAGCTTCTATGGCCTTTAGCATGTAGTTGCTTATAAATGAGATGATGCTTCGATTTAATAATATTTTTGAATTTATGGTTCAGCACTTACTATATAACATTTACTGGTAAAATCAGATACCCGTATGTATGAAGAAACACACACACACACACATTTATTTTTTGAAATCATCCTATTAAAAGATCGTAAAAATTAATGCAAAATCCCATGGCCTGTCTGAGGCCCATTTTATGAATATGCTTATTTCTCTTAAATTAGTAGGATATGGTAATAGGTTTCACAGAGAGAGAGAGAGAAAACAAGCTACCAATGTTTTTCTAAAGTTTGAGAACTGGAAGCTCACTGACATCACATGGATCATAAAAATGTAAATAGATTTCCATGTGGAAAATATCCTTTTCAGTATGTGGAATGGCAGAACAAAGTGTTTTTGAAATGTACAGAAGTCATTCTACGATCTTTATAAAAGCAATCAGTAGTACTTTCTGTGCAACAAATTTGCAAGTTGAACTTCATACAGGTTACATTACACAGGACACACGAAAAAGAATTCCAAGCAAAGAGCTGAGAGAAATTCTCTTAAAGATACATTTTTACTGCATATAAAAAGCCTTCTAAAGCTTGATATAAAGCTGATTACACTGGACCCAATACGTTAAGAAGTAGTATTGTTACAAACTAGGACAATAACAATGCTGTGTTACTTCACACAGAACAAACCACTCAGCTAAACTGGCTAATAGCATAAGTGGCACACAAACTTATTTTGACCAGGTCCAATAAACAAATTCTCAGAAGTTGGGTATATGTGAATCAAATATCAGTGTAGATATAAGACAATATAGATGCCATAACACATACTGCTCTTTTCTGATGAATCCATAATGAAAAATCATATATAAAATCTAGATTTTATATCAAAATTTTTAGTGAAAAACAATTCACATCAGAAGTTAACATCACTGGGGAGTTAAATGTTTAATACAAAAACAAATACACGTTACAAATATTCTTTTGTTCTTCACTTACCATGATGCAAACTGCAAGGATTTAACCTTTAAGGGTTAAAGAGTTTAATCAATGTCAATGTCTGATCTACTGAAAACGATAAAGAACAGTCTGTCTAGCGATACCCAACAGAACATCACTTTGTCAAGCCACAAAGCACTCAAAAGCTTGTCAAGGAAGTTACCAGAAACCTCTTTGTGGTTAGAACTCAGCTCCTTCCTGCTTGACCTATTATTTGATATTTGACCACTTGGTTGCAAGACACTTGCTCTTTCTAGCTGAAATGTCACTGGGGCGTCTTGTCAGCTCCCCGACATCTCGGCCTGACATACAATTTTACTTTTGTGTGCTACAAGGCAGAAAATGCAGGGCAATGGCCTTGTTTTAAATTCTGTCAGCATCAAAGATGGGCATCACTCTTGGGTCCTACCAACAACAAAAACAAAAAAGGAGTCTATTTTGAAGGTCAAAACAGCCATTACCTTGAAGTTTTTCAGCTTATATGAAATATATTACGTGCTGTTGTGGTGTGGGAACTGTCCTTATAAAGTGCCTAAACTTACCACGGAAACCCTCCCCGCACAGTCGCTCCACCTTGTTATCACACGCACCCCTGATAACAAGGATGAGTTTCCTGCAGGGACCAGATGCAGCAGTTAACTTAACTTGTTCAAATGGGCAAGTGGTATCATGTAGCTTTACAAGGAGCAACCTGACCTTCTCACAAGGACCAGGAATGACATTATTGTGCGGGAGGAGAAGCAGTCACATCATTTCTGTTTTGCACAACCTGCTTAAAGTTTGCAACTAAATGCTTGTCTTCAGTTGAGCTGACAAGAGAGAAGAGGGGCTCAGTGAACCATGGCAGGGCTGCCATGAAATGACAGGAATCATTGGCATACATTTCAAATAGCTCTCTCAATCCTATTAGAGTATTGCAGCCTTGCTCTCAAATAGACAAGTATGAAACAACTTTGATAGATAGAGACTAAAATGGCTTATTGATTTTTTTTTAAGTCCGAGGGAAATTACCCAAAATGTGTCATTCTTTAACATTTAAAAATATGTTACATAAAAAATGAGCAACTGGATAATAAATAAAACCTGAGAATAAAAAAAAGTTGGAGATTTCATTATTCAAGGAGAGAGAAAGGCTCAGACACATCAAAATATCACACGATTTTTTGAAACCGATTGCTACTTGTGCTGAAACAAAATTCAACTAAGAAGATACCCCTTCAAAACAATTTTAATTGCACAGTTAACTCTTCCTTCATTTGATTATTTTATAAAATCACAGCCCAGTCTGACTTGGTCTTCTCGCGCTGGCAGACATAGTCACCGGAGAGGAGTGGGATGATGTCAGAACACGGGGAGCAGAGTTTATAAATGTCTCCTTTAGGTAAGTGTAAGTTGTATCAAGTTCCGCCTCCAAAGGCAAAAAATCCCCAACGCCAACTGTGTCTGCAGCAAGCGCAGGTCTTGAAGCAATGGACAGATTTGAATGGTCTCGTGATCCGGTCTGTGGCAGAGAAAAGAAAAATAAACACAGCAATGAAAACCCAAACAGAACCTAAAATGACAAGCACAGCAGCGGACTAACGATTACTGTAGTACAAAATGCGATGAAAATTACCATCGAAAGCCTCTCTAGGTAACATAAGAATTTTGAATTATTTTACAAATATGACTGAATCCTCTTACTGTATGTTATAGACTTTTTAAGGCAACAGAGAGGTTTGCCTGAACACCAACGCTGTGTATAAAACTTTTGATGAAGCTATTGTATCAAAGAATCACTATGGGTCAATATTGTTTCCTCAGATGTAATCCATTGGTTATTCATAGACGCCAATGTCGACAGTACTGATTTCATTGGCTATATAACGTGTACTATAACATATGGAAGATTAGATGGGAAAGAAAACAGACTGTGAGTGTTCAGGCTTCTTAGTATATCAACCTGATTTATTTAATTGACAGCTGTACCAAGAAAAGTTAAGTCAATTCCAGTGACACCGACAAATGCCCCATGCAAAGCACTTTCTGCCTTTTGCAATGCGGTAGTAATGCCGTCACCCTATTTTGATAAAGTCAGCCTGTAACATATTTTGGAGTCATTTACCAACATAAAGATTTCAATAAAAAAAATTGTCATATATTTTAAGACATTACTACCACAGCTAATTTTAAGACTTTTTATAACATCAGTAAGTGGTAGTTAACATTTATAGTGAATGAAATTTTAGCAGCAATATTTTATGACAGTCGGAAAACAGTGATCAACAAATGTGGAACTCTCCAGATGCCAAGAAATAAATGCTGCTAAGGTAACATGTCTTGTCATAAGCATTTGCACTAAATAGCATATTCTACATTACAGAATTTTAAAAGATACTTTTGGTACCTATTTTTACAGCTCTGATGACAAAATAATGGGTAAGGATCTACCTTATTATGTTACATAAAACTGCTTCTGTTTCTAAAAATAAGAAGGAAGCTATCACTGGTTTTAGCAAAGTATTCGAAATTCAACTGCTGTATGAGTTTCCCATTTTTGTAGACTTTTTTTAACTACAACTGGAGAAAAATCAATGTCTGCACATAACACCTAGTTCAGCAATTTTCTTTGATCTCTGTTCTTTTGATTTCCTAATACTCCACTGCAAGTCCATAGCTGATGGAAATCATCTTTCCTTATGCTGTGAACTAAGAAACATCTAAAATGGCCACTTGAATGGCTCCATGAAAGAGAGAATTTAGTTCATCTCCATGCAAAGAGATGAGCTTCCAACATCATGGACTGGCTCTCATTAGCAACAGTGATGGACATTCACTTGCAGAACCCTAATTCCAGGCCGGAGCAAGCATTCAATGGCTGCTGGTATAGACTCCTGCATGCTTACTGCTGCTACAACCAGCTTTCTGATTTTTTTTAATTTGCATTATCTGAATTGGCAGCCTCATTACCTGATAAGCTTCGCTGCTCTAAACACTTCCATGCTATCTTCTAACTTCTTAGTTTCCCATTCCTGGGAGTAAGGGAAATGCTGAAGGAGCAGGAGACGGTACAGCCTGACTATTCTAACAGCAAGTCTTAGTTACAGCAAGAACAGTCTTTGATGCTGTAAAAGCACTGTCAAGCAAGGCTTCAGAAGTTTGTCATTACATAGTTGTGGAGGTTTTTTGTTGTTGTTGGTATATTGACAAATGACAATGGTATATATTTGTGGTTACAAAGTGATAAAATTTTTCAATTATAAAGTTACTTTTAAAAAGTATATGGAAATGGGATTAAAAGATATTTTTATCTTGCTGAAAAGAAATGTATTCTTGTGAATCCATGAACCTAACATGGAACAAAACTAGCAAGGCAGTACTTTAGGGAAGGTTCTACTAAGTGCTTCTTTCTCTTCTATGGTGTGTGCGTCTTGATCCTTCACAAAGGGGCCCCATCTGTGCCTCTTCTTACAATACTTTTTGATATGTCCATTTTCCACTACACTGTCTGAAAGCACACTTTCATCTAAAATAACATCTTCCTGGACTAAACAGCCTTCAAATAGAGCATTGAGTATTTTTTCCAGTATTTCAAATGTCTCACTTTTCTGAGCACTAACTTCTAACCTTATGTCCTCAACATGGAACATAACCTAAAAACATCAGAAAATCAAAGAAGGGACTGGATTTCTTTAAAGACATGCACCCCCAAAAGGCATACCTTCTAGCAAGTAAACAGACTTACTTCTGTGTAAATTAAAGCAAATGATTGCTTTTTGCTACTGGGATTATCTGTTATGTTAGAAAACATTATGAAATCTGATTTGAAGTCATCTAATAGCTTTAAAAAGAAGCCAGCAAAAATTCTGGTAAAATTTTTTGAGAATCTGATTTCAAATGGGTAAATGTGAACTACTTTTCTTGTTACAAATAATATCCTGCAATACATTGTAACACTTTTTTGAGGTGACACAGTGGGTAAAAGGTAGATAACTTCTTGTCAGAGACTATCAGAGTTAATATGCACCACCTGCTCCTATGTTTTTAAAACTCTGTGACTTCCATGGTTGTTTACACTGTTTCTCAACTGATGAGGTGTTCTGGTAGTCTCTGATGTAAATCTCAGTTTAAGCAATTTTATAGAAGTAGATTAGTAATCTGAGCTGAAAGCTAGGAGTCATGCAAACCTTTAGCAAGCACTTTTATTTACTTGATAAGCTGTAAATGAGCCCATCTTAACTGTTATAGCCCAGCAGTTAAATATATATTCACGAGGCAAAACGTGTCCACTAGGTCTCCACATTTAAAAAATCTTATGAAACACAATAATTGGAGACATTCGCTAGCCATTGTTCAATGCTTTACCGTCCGCATTTTCTAAGGAAAAATTCCAAACCAAAAGAAATACACAACACATTAGCCTAACAGAAAGAAATCATGCAATCAGTTCTCTATAAATCAAAGCCCCTTTGTCAACGAAGGCTTCTGAAACAATAACATGAAGTCATTTGTCTCCTGTGGATCATTTATGATCAAGTTAAGTCTCCTAGAGTCTTCTATTACAAAATGTGTGGGGAAAACGTGACTTAGCCTGGGTAAGTATTACATGGAGATTATCCTAAGTACACAGAATGGCAAAAACAATGCTAGATCAGAGGCTGGTTGACTGCATTTCTCCTCTTACCCCTGGGTCATTTGCGGCAGGTGAATTAGTTCCCTCAAAACTCACTTTCTTTTACAAAAAAAAAAAAATGAGGATTGGACTCTTCCAGTTTCTATGCACTATTAAGACATTCATAATTCCAAGTGTGACAGTATGATGACAGTATTAATAGCTAACTGTATAGGTGACATTAACCTAGAAATCAGATTTACCAAACGCACCATTAAGGAGGGAGAAAGCATTTGATGCATTTGATAGAATGGTTAAGAAACCACTTTGGGTGTCCCTATCCAGTATAGGAGTGTTGGAATTTGAGCTTGGCTCCTATCCTGCTAATGTGCACATGGGGAGACAGCAACAATGGCTCAGGTGCTTGAGTCCTTGCCATCCATGTTGGAGACCTAAACTGAGAGCCTGGCTCCTGGTCTCAGCTTGGTCTAGCCCCAACTGTGGAAATCTGGCAAGTGAATTAGAGGATGGGAGAGTTCCAATTGTCCATCATTCTGACTTTCAAACAAAAACAAGTTTTAATATTTTGAGAGCATATATAAATAGGCTATAACTTTTAAGATTTAATTATTTATTCACTCATTTGAAAGAGTTATAAAGAGAGACTATACAACTGCTGGCTCACTCCCTAGATGGACACCGTGGCCAGGGCTGGACCAGGCCAAAGCCAGGAGCCAGAAATGTCATCAGGGTCTCCTACACAAACAGCAAAGGCGCAGACATTTGGGCCATCTTCTGATGCTTTCCTTGGGTTATTAGCAGGGAGTTGAATCAAAAATGGAGCAGTGGAACATGAACCAGTGCCCACATAGGCTGAGACTCTACCTGCTACACTTCAATTAAGAAGAAGGAATACATACTGCCTATGATTCTTTTAAAAAGTTAACAAGACCAGTCACAATTTAGATTATGTGATTTCACTCAACTAAACTCTTTAGTCCATTTTTCATTCTTCGACCTCCATGATGCTGTTTTAAGCCCTGTAAATTATTGACTGGTTTTGAGTGCACAGCTCCACAAAAGCTAATAAGAAACTAAGGTATCCGCAGGGGGCCATACAGTGAGGCTCCCTGGCCCCTTCCACCTCAGCTTCTAATGTATGCTCGCCACTGCATGCTCAACACTCAGTATCACAAAATTTTCTTTCTTATGAATGTTACATCTCAGATTAGTTTGCCAAATTCTGCCTGGACTTTTTTCTAGTTCCACCATGTCAGTGTGACAGAACACTGCAGTTTTATAATCAGTGTCAGCAATAACTACATATAGCTGTGTGTATATATAAATGTATACACACATATCTAGACATATACATTGCATATATACATGTTTTTCTACAAACTACTCAGTTGTACATGCATATTTACCTTATAATTACATGCATTCATGCATATACATCTGCCACAGCACAATTCAATATTTATTTCTTATAGATACCAATTATCACTTGCTATTCACTGTGAATACCAAATCTGTAGGCATATTTTGTTCATTACATTATCAAGCCATTAAACCTTGACATAAACCACTTTGGATCTTTAGCTCCCCAAACAAGAAGGCACAGGAGGAAATGTGAATCAATGAAGTGCTGCAGAGAGGAAATGCCCCAAGAGCTCCACATACACAGGACGTAAGAAGGCCCAAAACATTTACAAGAATAAGTCAGAGAAAAGAGGCAGAGATAATAACAACAAACTCTAATCATATTACAACCATGTTTACCCTTAAGGTGATTTTCAGTATTTGTCCATGAACCCCAGTTTTAGAATCTGTCTGGCTCAAATCCAGCCTCTGTACTGGGTTGATCAGAAAGAGTAAGTGGATCAATGGTTCCAATACTACATACTTCCCCATGGCTATACCCTGTGCCATGTGGGATGTGCAGCTGTCTGTAGCCTGGCTCACAAGCACAGTGTAGCTTTATCTATTACTCTTCCCCTAACATCATACAATCTGGTAAGTCCCTCCTGTCTGTCCACTTCGGTCCTTGGTCACAGGAATTCCTCATCTTTCAAAGTCTGGTCAGAGTTCACTCTTTGGTAAGATCTTTCCACAACATATTTTCACCATTACCTCACTATAGTAGTCAAACTACAACATCCAATCACACAATTACATTCCTTTATCAGAATTTACTTGGCTATTTTTTAACAATTATTTGTAGATCCTTATATTGCCCCTATAGAACTACAACCCCTGGCATGATAACATCATGATTTCATAGTCCCCGCACTTAGCAGAATATCTGTTTCTAAACAAAAGATAACTAACTGATGAAGAACTGTAAAAACATCACATTTGTTACTTCATGATTTTGGTTACATATTGCTATTCTGTTATTTCATTCATTTCCAGATATGGCCCATACGCAAATAGTACAGTAGAATGGAAAGAATATGAACTTGAAAGTTGGTGAGACCTAGGGTTTCAAACTTCAATCTGTGATTTATTAATTATGTAATCTTTGAGTGAGCCTACAGCCTTATCTTCCTTACAGTGGGGAGAGTAGCTCATCACAGGGTTGTACCAATGATTAAATAAAATATTGTACACAAAGATACATTGGATACAATAACTGTACTTCACTCTCTGCTCAAACCATAATGAATTTATTTTATAAGATATTTGTAAATTGGAAAGGCGAGTTTTGCTGAGAGGGAAGGAGAGACAGAGAAAAAGATTTTCTATCTGCTGGCTCACTCCCATAAATGGCTGCAAAGGCCAGAACTGAGCAGATCTGAAGCCAGGAGTTTCTTCCAGGTCTCCCATGTAGGTGCAGTGTACTATGGACTTGGGCCATCCTCTGCAGCTTTCTCAGGCCTAAAGCAGAGATGGATCAGAAAGGAAGCAGCCAGTACAGGAACTGGTGCCCAAATGCGATGCCAGAGCCACAGGGCTGAAGATTAGCCAGCTGCACCACTGTACCAGCCCCCAAACTATAAGAAGCTTCCATGTATTTATATGTACATGTGTTGTGCATACATATCAGGCATTGTGCTAGATTTAGCTTCATGGGCACTAGCTGAATACTAAAAAACCCAAGCAGAAAGCAATTTTATTGCCCTAATTTTATAGTTGAAACTATTTGCTTATAAAAGGGAAATGAATGGCGTTAGGTTCCACAGCGTGGTAGTGGTGCCAGGTGTGGAACACGTGAGCTTACTTGTATGTCTGACCACTGTCTTATGACGTAGCCTTCAGAAGACGAAATGTCACGTTCATTTCCTATCTACAGACATGTCACAGACATAGATACGGTTCCAAAAATCTCTGGGAAACTGGACATAAAAATGAACAGATTACACATAGGCTAAAAGAAAGTAAGCACAAAATGAAGTTGTCGTCCTTCTGCCAGAGAAGTTTATGTATTATTATACTCAGTGAAGAAATTGAGTTCTAAAGTTTTAGATTACACTAGAACATTTAAAATTTAATTAAAAATCACTTTTATAAAAGTCTTGTGCCTGACAAGATAGCAATTCCCATTTTCTTCTCTTGGATATTTAGATTTCCTGACACATTTGAGTTGAAGAATTTTCCTGAATGGCTTTTGTTCTTTCTTCTCCTGGCTTAACTCCAATATTGCTTCTACACTGCCAAACCTGACACACCTGGAAACAGTGCCTGGAATGAGCAGAAATGCAAAATAGGCATTTTCTCCCTGCCTCTAAGTAACACACACTTCAAAACAACTCACAGAGAATTTGAAATGCAAAAATATCTATGCATGCAAATATAGTACAAGGTACGAAAGTTGAATAAGTAAAAATTTAAATATGGGCCTGATGCAGTAGCCTAGTGGCTAAAGTCCTCACCTTGCACATACCAAGATCCCATATGGGCTCCAATTCATGTCCGGGCTGCTCCACTTCCTATACAGCTCCCTGATTGTAGTGTGGGAAAGACTGTGGCCTGGAAAAGCAGTACAGGATGGCCTAAAGCTTTGGGACCCTGCACCCACATGGGAGACCCAGAAGAAGCTCCTGGTTCCTGGTTTTGGATCAGCTCAGCTCCAATCATTGTAACCACTTGGGGGATGAATCGGGAGACACAGGAGCTTTGTCTCTCTTTCTCTAGAATTCTGACTTTCCAAATAAATAAATAAATCTCTATAAAAATGTACATATATTGGGGCTGACCACCACTTGGGATCCCTCAGACCAAGTCTTGCCTCCAAACCATCCAGCTTTCAGCTACTGCCCAACACAGCAGGGAGCGGATGACGGCTCTTTGAATCTCTGTCATGCATGTGAGAGACCTGAATTGAGTTCGTTGGCTGTTGCAGTCATTTGGGGGACGAACCAGTGAATGGAAGGCATTTTCCCCTCTCTCTCCCCAACCATGCTGCCTTTCAAATATACATCCATACATAAATAGTTTCAACAGGTGCTTATCATGTTAAAACATCTAAGTATACTATAACATGAGAAAATGCCATTTAAAAAGTGAAATTTGTAAAAAAAATAAATAGTCACACAGATGAAATTCTTAATTTACAAAAGATGCAGTAGTACGACAGTGAAAGTGGGGCAGCCAGTGCTCAGCGCGGCTCTCAGCACGGGATGCATACCACGGGCAGCAGCTCACTCTGCTGCCCAACAACGCCAGTGCCTAGGAGACACAATTTGAAACGTGCCTCCCTTTAAATGTACCCCAAAAATGCCACTCTTAGGCACTTCTTCTATGATTACATTCACAAATGTTCACTGAGATGAGTATACAGACATGTTCATTGAAGCATTTGTATGAATAGGAAAAAAAAGGTTAAATCAGACTAAAGTCTCCACCTCCTGAGGGCTATTCAAGTGAAGCCTGACACAACCATATAAACAAACACTCAAACAGCAAGGCCAATAGGTAAATGCTCAGGTAGCAATATTTACAAGTGAAGAAAGACAATCCCAAACAGTAAGTCTCAGTGTGCGTATATACAACAAAGATGCTTCTTAGCAAGGAGTCATGCCTCAATAAACCATCCTAATTGAGAAAGATCATAAGCTGGGAATTCATGTAATACACTTGAACTACTGAACATGAGAATTTAACAAACACAGCAAGCTAGTGTGTCAGCTGTTATCAGTTTTGCTACCACTGTCCAGCATCATATGTGAGGTTTTTTTTTAATATCGCATATCACCAGCCAAGAAGATCAAGATGCAAAATACAAGTAATATGTCTGTCAAATGTATATTGCTCTCAGATCTCCATAAAGCCAAAAACTTGTAAATCATGAGTGGCAACATTGTGGGATAACTGGTTAAGCGGACATCTGCAATGCAGTCGTGGCATATGAGAACCGGGTTCAAGTCCCATCCGCTCCATTTCTAATCCAGCCCCCTGCTAACACACCTGAGAAAGCAGTGGAGATTGTCCTTGTGCTTACCATCTGCATCCACATGGGAGACCCAGCTGGAATTTCAGGCTCTTGGCTTCAGTTTGGCCCAGCCCTTGGGCATTGTGGTCATCTTGAGAGTGAACCAGCAGATGGAAGATCTCTTTGTCTCTCCCTGAGGCTGCTTTCTGCAGCCCTTCTGGAAAAATCCTAAAGTGAGGCAACAAAGGCCCTGTGGAATACCACCACAGAAAGGAGATGACCAGGAGTCAGCTGACTGATTCATTTATTGTCTAACAGTGAAGCTTATAAAGTCCCAGAGTGCTAGTAACAGCAACCTAACTGGTCTCTTCCACCCCTCACAACCACCTATCAAGTTAAAGGTACAATCTTTCCTGATGAGAGCATCTTGAGAACCTGACCTGACAACAGTGGCTCCTAATTGGTTCCCTCATTTCCCCACTGCAAGGTGAGGACCTTCCAAGCAGAGGAAAACAGAGTATGTACCTCTGGTCTTGGGATGCCTGTCAGCCATCAAGTCAAAACAGGGTCTCAGTTGACCAAGGCCTCTGCCAGTTTCCTGGGGGTACAGTGTGCTCTGCCCTCATGACCTCCAGCACAGGCCAGGAAGACCCACATCCACAGACGACTATCACATCTCCCTTTCTCTCTGCAACTTCAACTTTCAAATAAATAAAATACACTTTAAAACAAAATGGACACAAATTTGATTGTGGTTTAAGAAAAAGCTGAAAATTAACATTTTCCTCCTGATTTTTATCTCTAAATTTATTGTAATCATGGACAAAAGTTATGAACTGGCAGTTCACAAAAGCTGGAAATATGGTTGATTAATATGAAAATGGGGGAGAATGGTAGTTACCAGCAATAAAAAAAATGGCAAGTAAAATCAGACAATTTTCCAATCTAAACTAAATTTCAACAATCACAGCACTGAATATCAATGAATACATTATGTAAAACACATTGCAAAACCTCTCCTCCTTGTATGAATTAACAGAACAATCTGGACTGTAACCAAACAACTGTTTTAAATTTCCAATGCTATTTAATCCAACAATTCCATCTATGATTAAATTCCTTATATTAGTAACAAAAATCATAAATAATACAAATGCCATGGTGGAATATTACGTAGTCATACATTCATGGTGATACAATTTGAATAACACAGATAAATGCTTAAGCCTGATGAAGGATTAGTCAATGTTTTCTGTAAATGATCAGATAATAAATGTTTGCTGTGTAGATGGTCTTTTTCTTGACATAACTACTAAGCCCTGTAGCTGTATCAAAAGTAATCCATAAATGTTATGAAAATGAATTAGCATGGCCACAGTCTGATAAGAGTTTATTTATGGACACTGATATTTGGATTTCATATAATTTTCATGTGTCACAACTATCATTATTCCTTTTTTGTTTATTTTCCCAATCACTTAAAACTTAAATGCCATGTTAAGCCCACAGGCCACGTACAGACGGTAGGTGGGCTGGGTTTAAAAGCTATGTTTTGCTAAATCTTGAGTTACACTATACACACGAAAAGGCAGTACACAAGATTTCATATGGTACTTATTTTGAGGTACCAGAATTGTTGAGATTTTTTTCTCTATGAGTCTATATTTTCAAAATTATACATTAAGTATTTTATAACTAAGAGTGCTTTAATAAAAAGACTATTCTATACATACTGAAACCATGTATTATATATGCTTTGTATTTTAGTATAGTTGTGACTGCAATGTGTGGCCAAAATGAAAATGTAATTGATCTATTAATGGTCTCAGGGGATAGGTCTTTACCAAGCATTTTATGAGTTTTGGAAAAAACACTCTTACTCCAACATTTTCAGATATCTAAAGTACAGAGTTGAATGAATACCTGTACAACGACTTTGGGTGACTTGTGCCTCTTTTCTGCATCGATTCAACTCTGCAGGCCCTGGGGGCCAACCTGTGTGCACTCATGCTACTCCAAAGAGAGCTTCTAGCTGCCCAATTACGACTTATATGGTCGGCATGCACACATGCCACACTCTCTCCGGGAACCATTCAGCAACAGTTTTCTGACCACTTTTCATTACTGAAGAATTTCCTCTTAAAGTTATAAAATTTTTAAAATTAATGTCAAAAATTTCATAATAATCTGGAAGCTATAAACTTAGACCACTTAAGTAGCATGTTTTTCTCTGAGGGGAATTACTGACCATACATTGAGGTAAAGGGAAGCAGCAGAAATTTGAATTCCTTAGAATTTAAAGTTGTTGAAAAGAAATGACTTTCTTAAACCTTATCAACAACGTAGGTAACTATCAATTACATCTGACCAAATTTGCAATTAATTCACATTGCCTAGTTGAAGAAACACCCTTTCTGTTATTGCTAAAGTGATGTCACCTTTTATTCCATCATATCACTCCTAAACCAGCAATTTTCCAAGGGACAATGCAAATGGTCATCTGGTTTTAAAAATTGCTTGCTTACTTGACTGACTGACGTGTGTGTGTGTGCGTGTGAGAGAGAGGGAGAAAATGAAAGAAGGAAGGAAGGAAGGAGAGAGAGAGAGAAAGAAAAGAAAAGAAGAAAGAAAGAAAGAAAGAAAGGAAGGAAGGAAGGAAGGAAGGAAGGAAGGAAGGAAGGAAGGAAGGAAGGAAGGAAGGAAGAGAAAGAAAGAAAGAGACGGCTCCATCTGCTTGGTCCATAAAGACAGGGATTGGGAGGCCAAAGCTGGGATATGGGGACTCAATCCAGGTCTTCCATGCAATTAGGAAGAATCCAATTAGTCGAACATCACAACTGCTACCCAGGGCCTGCACTGGCAGGAGACTGGGTCAACAGGTGAAGGCAGGTCAACCCAGGCACTCTGATTTGGATGCAGGTGCTTTCACTCCTAGGATGAACACCTGCCCCTTAAACAGTCTTTACTCCTATTTCTATGCTGACCATCCAAATACCAATCCCATATTCTTCAGAGCTGCAGATCTTCTGACCGGCTCAATGGCTGTGCCTTTCTCAAGAGACCACCGATTTTCAGTTATAACAATGTGGTCTATCTGCCGATGAGAGAGGAGTACATATTCAGGGAGTGCTTTCAAATCATAAACACTGGTGAGGATACTTCAAAACAAATCACTTAACTGGCAGTGGTATTTCCTTTACAGGATAGAAAAGAAAGTTATTTCTGATAAAAGCAGGCCATTACCACAGTTTTAAACCAAACTATCTCTCAAGAGGAAGATCCTATAAAACAGAATAGCAATTACAAAATTGCAAGAAAATAGACCTACTGGTTATATTTCAGGAACCTACTCCCTACATTATTAAATCCATAATGGTAAAATTATATCTAAACATATCTACTGTTAGTATACTATGCTAGCCTTATTTATTAAGTTTTTGCTAAGTTTGATTTTCACTGGCGATAATTATACATATCTGTAAAGTAAAATACAATGCTACTATATCTACATATGCGCATTGTGAATTGAGAATATAAAGTTGATTAATAAACCATCAATTCAAGTATCTAGTTTTTGGGGTTTTTTTTCTATTTTTTTATTGCAAAGTCAGAAATACAGAGAAGAGGAGAGACAGAGAGGAAGATCTTCCATATGCTGATTCACTCCCCAATTGACCACAATGATTAGAGCTGCGCCAATCCAAAGCCAGGAGCCAGCAGCTCTTCCAGGTCTCCCACACAGGTACGGGTTCCCAAGGCTTTGGGCCATCCTCAACTGCTTTCCTAGGCCACAGGCAGGGACCTGGATGGGAAGCATGTCTGCCAGGATTAATACCAGCACTCACCCTGGCACTTTCAAGGCGAGGACTTTAGCCACTAGGCCACTGCAGTGGGCCCTCATGTATCTAGTTTTTATGGTAAGGATATTTAAAGACTCTTCTTATAGCAATTTAAAAATGTACAATCCATTAAAATTAACTCTGGTCACTTTGCTGTACAAGAGACCAATCAGAACTTTCCTCCTGTATTGCTCAAAGCTTGTACCATTTAACCAACAATTTCCACAACAATTTTAACCAACATTTTCCCATTTTTCTCGTCAAACCAACTCCAGAGCCTCTGGCAGTTGCCATCTTACTATTTTTAAAAGTTTAAATTGTTACATTCCATATGTAAGTAACATAATGTATGAAATAGTTTTCTTTTCACACTCCCCTTTTCTTATAATTAAATAAACAACTATTTAAGATATTTCATGTTTTATAAATGCCAACGAGGTAGACACAAAATCCCATCAATTTTAGCTGAGGTACAACCATCAACCAAGACCCCTTGGCAAGTTAAAGATAATAAAATGTAGGAAGAATTCTGATGGGTGGTTTAAAATTTTGTCAATGCTCAAGGAAGATAACAGAAGACAGGTGCTGATAACAATAGATTTCTGCCATATGTACCTTTAACTGTGAAACCATTCTCTTGAGGTTTGGAAAAGCTAAGTGGATTCAGAATGAATAATTCTCACAGATCACAGAATCCCTGCTACCCAGGCTTCGGCTCTGAAGTTGTGGAACATTTATAAACACAGTTGTCTGGACAGCAGCCCTCAGTTTCACTTAGCTTCATTTCATAATGACATCTAGATTCATTCATGTTGTTTCAAATGATCAAACTGTGTTCTTTCTAAGGCTAAATAATAGCATTCCATTAGTAGATACACATCACCCCCTTTTTTATCCATTTATCTGCTAATGGGCAATTAGATTGTTTTGAAATCCCAGCTACTGAGAACAATACTAAAATGAGTATAGATGTACAGACATCCCCCTGGTTAGAATGATTTCGGTTCCTCTGGATATGTACTCAGAGGCGGCAGTGTTAGTTCTATGATACTCCTATTTCCAGTTTTAGCAGAACCACCTTACTGCTTTCAAAAATAGCTCTTCTAATTTACATTCTTACCAATTGTGAATAAGGGTTCTCTTCACATTTTTTCCAACACTACCTCTTTCATCGTTTTGGTAGCAGCCTTTCTGACAAGTCTGATATGATACCTCATGTTGATTTTAATTTGCATTTGTAAGTTGATTAATGATACTTTTTAATATATCTTATGACCATTTTGTACATCGTCTTTTGAGAATCGTCTACTGTGGTTTTTTGCCCATTTCTTCAGTAGAATTACCTATACTAGTTTGGGTGCCTTATAAATCTTGAATATCAGCCCCTTATCTGAATGCATGATTTACATTTTCTCTTTTCTCTAACTGTTCCCTTTGTTGTACAGAAATTATCAAGTATCTACAATGTTATAGATAACAGCACTGAATTAAACATATAAACAACGAGCATTCCTTATCTTCAGGATTAATAACTATTAACCAATCTGCATCATAAGCCAGTATTCCTTAGATTACAACCTGATAAAATAGTGTGAATCATATACCCAATGTTTTCATCACATGCACTTTAATGCACACTGACACTGAAGTTTCCCAGCCTCAGTGCAGAAAAGAGTCAGACTTTCCTGGTTCCCCCACTTCTCCATCCCCTTACCTGCTGCTCTGAGACCTATCATACCTGCCAAGAGTCTCTGGGTATTTGCAATCCAGTCACCATTACATGAGGTGCGGTGGGGATGGTTAGCGGGCCATGTAGGTAATGTCACTACACAGATGAGGCCATATGGCCACCCTTCTCCGTCACTGGAAGACTGGGGCAACTATGACTGCGAGACACAGTCTAGCAGTCTGTTCCAAGGTGATTCTCTCAGTTTCCCTCATAGGCTCTTTGCCTGACAGTGCAGATGTTAGGCCCTATTTCTGCCTGGTGGAGAGGCACAGGGGCAGCTCTGTACACTTCCCCTTCCCTATGCTGGCCACCTGCCCACAAAGCTCCCATGATTCTTTCTTATCCATAGGCATAGCTCCTACCAAAATTAACTCTCTAACAGTCCACGTATGTATTTTTCAAAAAGGCCTAGAATAATCTGAAATACAGCCTCAGCTCAGAGGAGGGCATCTGCCAGATAATGGTTCTGTTATATTTCTCAAAGCACTCCACTAAAGCTCTTACCAGTTATCTAGCTTCTCCTCACCCTCTCTAGCACAAGTGCCCATTTATCTTTGGTAAACACAATCCTTTTACACTTCCTCTCTTTCCTACTTCATCTAGTCTTCATTGTTCGTTTGATTATTATTTGGAAATAGTCAACTTCCCTATTGACACAAGAAAAAATAGAATACATGAAAATTTGAAGACATTTAAGCACAGATAATGATTCTGCAAGATATCTGTGAAACATGAACAGAACCTGGATGTTCAGATAGCAAGTCAGGACCCTGTAAGATGCACTCTAGGCAGAACCGGTTGGAAGGACCACATCATACGTCGGAGTATTACGCCACCTTTAAGCTAACATCTTAAATTGGCTTTAGGACTTGGGGTAAACCCAAGGCTGTTCAGCAGCCAAAAAGGCAAACTGTAAGTATTGTCCAGACATGTTTATCCCTGCAGCCTTCCTAAAAAGGCCGAGTGTGGAAGGGGCTACAGGCACCCTTTGTCCTCCAGAGCCCCTTTGCAGGCTTCAACCCTGGTCAACATAACACCCTAGACTGGAGAAGGCTGGCATAGCACAGAAGGAAAGTCCTTGGAACACAGTCCTTTTCACCTGCTTGCCCTCTACTGCATCTCATCTTGCTTGTCACTGTATATATCGCTTAATTACTTCAATAAACCATATGATTTGAGTATTTTAATCTGTTCAGCGTCATGACCTCAGGGATAACTTGTCTAAAGAGTGTGCTTGCAGGCTAGTGTCGCTGTAAGGTCATTTCCCATACCACATCTCTATTCTCCAACATGAATAAAAATATTCACCCTAGTGCATTCCCTGCTATCTCCTGTCTTGGAGCCTCTTTGGCTCTATTTAAAAGGAAGCTTCTTGGGTTACCTCAGGCCTTTTCTTAAGACTTATGTGAAGCATCACTGTTCCCCCTAAAGTTTTCCTGCCATCTATCACCTCATATGTGTTTTAGATGTCCCCTGGGCTATCATAATAGCATCAAACACCTTTTTTAAAATATCTGTGACACATCATGGTCTTCTCTTTGCTTAAGACTCACATTTTTTTAGGATGATGCAGCCACATACAACTACCAAAATTTGAATTAATCAACATTAAAGAAAAAGTTCATCTCCTCACTCATACTAGCCACTTTCCAAGCATTCAACAGCTGCATTTTCATCTATTTCCATTCCAGTACTTGTTAATGAACAGTACTGGCTGAGGTGCTCCTTCTCGGAGGTCCCAGGCTAGTGGGTTTCTCTCTGTGTTAACAGTGGCCACAGAGAAGCAGAGAGAGAGCAGTTACTCCATAACCCTGCCTGTGGCTGAAAGAATGAATGATTTCTATTCATATTCCAAAAAAATCCTAACAAGTAGGGAATGTTTTTACATTAACTCTTCTCTTTTGAAAAATATTTTTATGTCACAAGGTTTAACACTATTTTCTTTAATTCCAGCCTTCTTCAGATGATCATTTCTAATGTTTCAGAAGGGACCTCATTATTTCTCTCTCTCTCTGTTTTCTTACCTTCTGGTGGCCATCATTATGACATTTTTATCTTAGGCCACTCAGCAAAAGAAAAGCAGCCTTAAAAGACAAGAGAAAAGTCACATTGGCAAATGTCCATCCTCAAGCCAACCAGGCAGGACTGCCAGTTCCCACAAACCACATTTTTCTAGACTGAAGTAAAATGCATCATTTATTCTACTGCTTTAATTGTCAATTTTCATATTCTCCTGAAAAAAAGATTCTAAGATAAGCTAAATTTGGACACAATCTAATTGTTTGATGTAAGCTTTCGAAGCTTCCTTTTAGTTGAATGTCTATCTGCGTGGGCAGAAAGGGGGAAAAGAGGGAATTTACATCCACTTTGCTAAACATTAGCATCTTTTGTTCAACCATTTGAATGCAGGACAGTTAGGGGTGAAACAGCTTAGAGAACAAGAGTTGACACATACAGTGTAAAATCTTCTAAGGTGCATGGTTTCAATGAGGGAGAAAGTGAGACGGAACCATATTTCAGTTTCTTCACTGTGTTCCAGTCTGCAGGAACTTTGTGACAGGTCTCTGTCTCTCAGCCACACTTGACTGGCTTTTGCTGACATTCAGCTGTCAGACAGCAACCCTTTACCAGGCCCCTAGCATGCTCCACAGCTTCACCCAATTAACTCGCTTTCACTTGACACAGCAGCAAAAAGCTTCATAATAGGTGGTCAAGGTGCATGGTGTCTGCCTGCCCTCGAACTGTTCACATGCCACAAGCTGTTTAACTACTTTTCTTCTGGTCTCTGTGCTCAGAACTAGTGGGACTGCAATGTAGTCATTCGTATGTTGGATTGGACAAGGAGCCAAGAAATATTACGGTGATACATTAAGTTGCATGCAAACAGAACTCTGGATGACTAGAGTTAAATTCTAAATGAGGAATTCAGAGCCTTCTAAGAGGAAGACTTGATGTTTAGATGACTCACACTTAACACGGTTGAACAATCAATTCACAGTTAAGTTTTTCTATCATATCATTAATAATAGCATTGTATACAGATTCTCTTACATAGAGAAAGAGAAGTAAGCAGAGAAAGTTCTAGGCATAATTCAAGAGTACGGAATTCAGCTTCTTATTAAAAATGTACTTTTTGACAAACTTCACAATGCTTCTGTACATTTTTCATACTACTCGGCCTTTCAGATGAAATACATTGTACTTGAAAATATATTTGGCTAAGAAACAAATTTGTTACTCTTATCTTGAGAAATGAACTTAGTAATTTGCACATTTTTCCTCACCTCCCAATACATTCAGACATAAGCATATAATCAGTTTTCATTCATTTGCACTCAGAAAATAAGAAAGTATGAAAAAAATTGTGTTACAAAAAGAAAAAAAGCAATATAAACCCTCTTTCCTTCAACTGCTAGATGCATAAAGTTATTGACTGAAAAGGCCAAACAGTGTTGCTCTAATATGGGGTTGTACGATTGACATTCAAATACAGGCGCTTACAGTGATTATTTTGAAAGTTATGATTTTAACTCCAAGTATCTGATCAGCAACCAAAACTAAAAATCTAATTACAGCATGCAGAATTCAAGCCTCTACCATATGAGCCAATTCCAGCAAAGATTTACCACTGCTTTGCTCCACGGGTAGGAGAGCAGGACGGCAGCTTGCCCTTCCAGGAGACTGACAAGGCGCTCCTTGCTTTTGCAGCCAGTCTGAAATAACAGAGCTTTTGTGACACACCTTCAAATCAAAGGAAATCTTTCTCTACATAAAATGAAAATTCACTGTAATGAATATCACACACCTTTTACTGAAAAATTAAGACAAAAGGAGCTCTGGAGTGATCTTCCTTCTTTCCTGTCTTCTCCAGCTCTGCTATCTGTCTTTCAAATAAAAAAGTTCTTTCTTTAAAAACATCGGTTACAAATATGGGGAAGATTAGACATATGTAGGCTCAGAAGAGATCTGAATAGACGCTGGGTTTTCACCCAGGGCTGGTACTTGATGCAGAGGCAGCTTCAGTAATTTTAAAAATATAATAAACAAAAAGCAAAACCAGAAAGTCCTATGAAAGGAAGAAAACCCTGATGTCCAGAGGTATCAGATTATTAGATTTAAATGCCCTGTTTCTAAAAAAGAAAAACTCACCAGGTATACAGAGACACAGACTGGATAACCCACTTAAAGGAAAGCATAATATTTTAGAAACGACTTGCTAGCAAGGCCATGAGACAAAGACTTTAAAATAACTTTTAAAAATGTTTGAAGAACTAAAGTAATACGTGGAGAAAGTCAAGAAATCAATGACCGAGCAAAATGGAAATATCAATAAAGAAATGGAAAACCTAAAAAGAAATCCTATAGTTGAAATGTATAACTGAAATGAAAAAGTCACTACTACAGATATTCAAAGGCTACTTTAAATGGATTTGGTAAAAAGTTAAAACAATGGCAATTACTGAGTCTGAGCAAGACAAAGAAAGGAAGAAAACTGAATTAATATGAGACCTGTGGAATTATATCAAACAGATCAACAAAAACATCTTGGGAGTAATAGGAAGGGAGTGACCAAGAAGGGCAGAGAGAATATTTGCAGAAATAATGGCTGTAAAGTTCCCAAATTTGATGATATAGGTAAATTTAAACACCCAAAAAACTCAATGAAGTCCAAGTAAGAACTCTAAAGAGCTGTATTAGGGTGGGCATTTAGCACAACAGTTAAGTTGCCACTTGCAAAGCTCACATCCCATTTCAGAAACTTGGTCATTTACACTGCTTCTTATTAAGCTTCCTGCTAATGCACAGTCTGATGGGTTTCAAGTAACGACTCAAGTACCAGGATTTTTCCCACCCACATGGGAGCCAGGATGAAGCACTGAGCGCCGGCTCTGGCCTGGCCCACTGCTAGCTGTTAGCAGGCATTTGGAGAGTAAAGCAGCAAACAGAAGAGTTCTGTCTGCCTCTCTATCAAATAAAAAGAAATTAAATATTTTTTAAAAGAGATTTGTGCCAATGCACATAAATGTCAAAATCTAAACATAAAGAGAAATTCTTGAAAATGCAAGAGAAAGTGATTCATCACATATAGGATCTCCCTCAATAAGATGGTAAACAGATGTAACAGACTGGTCAGCAGAAACTTTAGAGGCAAGAAGATATAGAGCTAATATATTCAAGTTCTAAATAATTAAAAAAAAAAACTATCAAGCAAAACTCCTATACCTGACAAAACAGTGCTTCAAAGGCTAGGGAAAAATTAAGACATTTCCAGATAAGCAAAAGTTTAGCAAGTTCACTACCACTAGACTTTCCCTAATTAAAAAAAATGCTCAAGAGAATTCCACAGGATGATATGAGAGAGCACAAGAGAGTAACTCAAAGCTATACAAATAAGAATTTCCATAACAGCAAATACCTGACTAATTAGAAAACATACTAGTATCATAACAGCTTATAACTAACTTGTTTTCTACATGATTTAAGAAGCAAATACATTAAAAAATATTGTATATGAAAAAAATATTGTATATGCAATAGCAGTACTGTAACTTTATGTAATTCTACATATTTTTAACATAAGGGCAAGTGATGCACAAATAGCACGTCAAATAGTGCAGCAGAGGAGGAGCTAAGATAGCTTCTGTATGCTTTTTAAGTTAAGGTGGTGAACACACAAATTAGAACTTTAAAGCTTTAGTATATTAGAGTGAATCTCTATGGCAATTGAAAATAGTTATAGAGTATAAACAAGAGGAAATAAGGAAGTAATCTAAACACTTAACTACATAAACCTTCAACTAAACACAAAACAAGATGTTCATGAAGGAAATGAGTAATAAAACTACAATAAGATATCTACAAAACAATGAGTCACATGATATATATCCCTACTTATCAGTAACTACTTTAGATTTCATTTAAATTTAAAAAATAATTACTTTAAATAATTACTTTAAATAGAATGATTTTTTTTAAGATAAAACTACCTGCTATCTACGAAAGACTCAACAGATACAGAGTGAAAGTGAACGGATGGAAAAATATTCTATGTAAGCAGAAAACAGAGCAGGAGAAGTTACACTGATAGGAGACAAAACAGGGTTTTAATCAGGAATTGTTTTAGTACGCAGAACAGGCCCAACATGGTAGCTTAGTGGCTAAAGCTCTGGGATTTCAGCTCTGGCACCAGTTCATATACCACCAGTTCATAACCCAGCTGCTTCACTTTCCTTCCCTGCCTGTGGCCTGGAAAAGCAGTCGAGGACGGCCCAAAGCCATTGGACCCTGCACCCGCGTGGGAGACCCAGAAGAAGCTCCTGGCTTCAGATTGGCGTAGCTTTGGCCGTTGCAGTCACTTGGGTAGTCAACCAGCAAATGGAAGATCTTTGTCTCTACTTCTCTCTGTAAATCTGACTTTGCAATAAAAATAAATAAGTCCTTTTTAAAAATAAAAAGAAACCATGCATTAATAACAGAGCAGAAGATACAGCAATTATAATTAAAT
The DNA here is from genome assembly GCF_030435755.1 of Ochotona princeps. Classification (NCBI taxonomy): domain Eukaryota; kingdom Metazoa; phylum Chordata; class Mammalia; order Lagomorpha; family Ochotonidae; genus Ochotona; species Ochotona princeps. The sequence goes on from NC_080845.1 coordinate 46,426,669, forward strand.
ACGTACGTCATCTTAAACTGCCAGAATACATGAAGCAAAAAGTGACAGTACTGAAGGGAGAAATACAGTTCCTGTCCTGGCTGCTTCACTTCCGACCCAATTTCCTGATTATGGCCTGGGAAGGCAGTAGAAGATGGCCCAAGTCCCTGGGATGCTACACCCTGTGGGGAACCTAGAAGAAGCTCCAGGCTCCTGGTTCCTGCCTTCAGATTGGCTCAACTCTCCGTTGGGGCCACTTCAGGAGTGAACCAGCAGATGAAAGATCTTTCCTTCTCTGTCATGCCTTTCAAATTAAAAAAAAAAAAAAAAAGTAAGTCTTTAAAATACTTAATGGTTCACCAAATAGGAAGATTTATTTAAAATAAAATGAACCAAAACTCTTGCATTCAGGAAAAAAGCAAATATTAATATATGAAAGTACAATATTACCCACTTTCAAAAAGTCCTATATTTAGCAATAGATCTCTCTGTCTCTCTCAGGCTCTCAATCTTGCTCTAAAATATTTATGTATCTACTTGAAAGATACAATTACATGAGAGCTGGGGAAGAAAGAGGAGGGGGTGGGTGGAGACTGAGGAGCTTTATCCGCTGGCTAACTTTCCAAATGTCCTCAACGGCAAGAGAAGGCCAGGCCAAAGCCAAGAACCAGGAACTTCTTCTGTATTTCCTATGTTGGCAGCAAAGGCCCAAAAGACTGGGCCATCTTCTCCTGCCGTCCCACAGCCATCATTAGAAGCTGGATCAGAAGTGGAGCAGCGAGGACACAAACACACATCCATACAGGACACTGGTGTCACAGGCAGCAGGTTTTTTTTTTTTTTTGCCACTTTTTCCATGTTGCCGTGAACTTGATATGAAACAGAGATCTTCTAAGGCAAAACTAATATCAAACAGAGCTGACAAGGCCATTCACAGCTTAACTCGGGATCATCTCCTCACTCAGCTTGGTTTGGATTTAGCAGTTAAAGTTCAGGGATTAGGGCTATTTTTAGGAAGACTGACATTCCTACCACCAGAATATTGAACTGCCTCATTTCTTTATTCTTTAACTTGTCACTCTACAGTGTATTCATGTTGCAGAACTCTTGATTATAGCTTAAAATTTCTTTGATGCCCTATATATCTTCCCCTATACTTCTTTTTGGTAAAGAACGAGCTAATATTTCTTTTCCTTAAATATATGAAATATCAATGCATAAGAACTATTTGTTATAGAAACTGTGATTTCTATACTACACAAAAATGAATCCCAAAGCACTCCCTTCACCTGAACATAGAACTTGAAAGAGTGTTTCTTTTATTGTTTGTATTATATTTAAGTGTTACAAATGGTCTACTGGTATATTCTTCACCATCACCATTATTATTTATTTATTGTACTTGAATAGTATGCTGGGCACTGAATACAATATGAACAAAAGACACAATTCCTGACTTCAGGTGAGCAAATCAAATACAACCCCCCCAACACACACACACAATTTCCCCCCCTGCTTTTCTCTAATGTAACCATTTGGTCTGAAAACAAGTATCTTTTTATGGTGTTTCAAAAGACTAACTTGGCTTATTTTGAAATCTGTACTGTTGCCATCATTAATAAAGTTATGGATTTTTGGGCCCGGCGGAGTGGCCTAGTGGCTAAAGTCCTCGCTTTGAAAGCCCCGGGATCTCATATGGGTGCCAGTTCTAATCCCAGCAGCTCCACTTCCCATCCAGCTCCCTGCTTGTGGCCTGGGAAAGCAGTCGAGGATGGCCCAATGCATTGGGACCCTGCACCCGTGTGGGAGACCCGGAAGAGGTTCCTGGTTCCCGGCTTCGGATCGGCGCACACCGGCCATTGCGGCTCACTTGGGAAGTGAATCATCGGACGGAAGATCTTACTCTCTGTCTCTCCTCCTCTCTGTATATCTGACTTTGTAATAAAATAAATAAATCTCTAAAAAAAAAAAAGTTATGGATTTTGTTGGATGGAAGAAAAAAGAAGGATGAGAATATGACAAACATGACTTTCAATAATGCTCTGACATAACACATAACTAATAATAAATTCTGACACAACATGTAACTTAATAATAAACTCTGAAAAGAGAGATACAACCACTTACAGCCATAAGCTCTGCTTTTTTAATATATAACCTTTAGATAGGCTAATGATCTTTAAATTGGCACATAATTTGAAATCTGTTGTGGGATTTTTACCAGTAATGTTATTTACCTAACCAGGTATTGTACCAATACCTAAAAATATACCCAATGTCTTACTCACACACTACTTCCATTCTTATAGAGTTAGTAAATTAAGAAATCAATAATATTACAGCAAAATGAAAATATAAAAGGAGATTTGAAAAGAGATTTGAGACTTCAAATTTGGAAAAAATCAATTATATTAAAGGTTGAAAATGATATTCCATAAGAATTAGCATATATAAAGGCTCAAGAGATAGAGCCTGGCCTATTTAAGAAATAATTCAGCATGGCTGAACATGTTTTTTTTAAAAGAGGTCCATGTGTGCTTTTATTAGAAAATGTTACTTCATTATTTTGAAGCAGAGACACAGGTATTTGGGTCATCGTCTACTTCATTCCAGAAGCACAGTAGTCAGGACTCATATTAGCTCCCTGAGACAGTTTATGGCCACCCCCAATGGAAGCTTAAAACATGGCATTACAAAGCCTACCCCTTCACTCAAATGACCAGTTAAAACACGGGGTTTTGTGCTTGTATGATGGCCCAATGGCTAAATCCTCACCTTGCAAGCACTGGGATCTCATATGGGAGCTGGTTCATGTCCTGCCTGCTCAACTTTCCATCCAGCTTCCTGCTTGTGGCCTACAAGGGCAGTGGAGGAAGGCCCAAAATCCTAGAACCCTGCACCCATGTGGGAGACCCAGAAAAAGGTCCAGGCTCCTAGCTTCAGTTCGGCTCGGTTCTGGCCATTGCCACAATTTGGGAAGTGAACCAATGGTTGGAAGATCTTTCTCTCTGTCTCTCCTTCTCTCCATAAATCCGATCTGCCTTTCCAACAAAATTTTTTAAATGGCTTCAGGCTGCTAGTTTGCAACACTTCTTTCAAATTCCACCTGATTTTCAATTAATAAATAGCCAATTCAAATTTAAATTATCTTAAATTTCTAAACAATGACTTTGAAACAACAAAATCTAAACACTGGTATAAGAAATCTCATCAGATTAATGTAGTTTATGAATGTGCTGAAATCTGAGATAAATTTTCATATTATCTTTTTATGGATCCTTTTTACCATTCTATCAACATAGCATTATTTTATGCTTCCTGTATATCCAATGGTACACTATGGGTGGAAACTAAATATGAATAACAGTAAAAACAAATTAAACTATAAAATGTTTAAAATAACAAAGATATCCAGGAGTGCAGAACTAAGGAAGAAGTGTTGAAATGGTGACCAACTCTTTTGAATAACTGCTAAAAGGCATTACGGTACATCTGAGACCATTTGTTAACAGTGCCCTTCAAATAAGCTGAATTGTTTTAATGACTATACATAAAATATCCTAGGGCTTTTCCCTCTTCTACTTGGTTATAAAACTACTAAACATGTTTTAAAGAATGGGGTATTGAATATAAACACATGAAGTGATATGTTTAAACTAGATTATTCTATAGCCAAACAATTATATATTTTTTAAAAACCTACATGGGCCATAAATAAGTACAGATACATTGATCAAAACTACTTAGACCTTTGTCTAAAAATATTTAGGATGCACATAATTATATGAATATCTACTATTTAATCTGTTGTTTAATGAAGTTTTAAAAAATAAGTCATAAATTCAGGGGAGATCAACAAAATGATATGTCAGATTAGTCATTTTAAATGAAATATCATCTGTACCATACACAATCTACATGGGATGTCTTTTTTTATCAAATATATATTTTCAGTTAGAACTCATCAGAAATAAAATGGTGGAGATAAGAAAAATAAAGCCTACAACCTTAGCTGGCCCCTCACATTCTAGAGGGACATCTTTCCAAACGGTGTCAGGCAAACATTGAGAACAAAAAGATATCCAAAAGAAAAAGCTGAATTCAGATTCTATTAAAGTATGCCCTAAGCCAAAGATCTGGGAAATGAAGGCAGCTATTTCCTCCCAATTTCTCAGCTTACACAGAATCTTAAGAAAAACCGTAATATATCCTCACTTCAAACTAGTCTAAGAAGGAAGGATACACCTCCAAGTCTCTCTGCATAAGGCAACTTCAAACGGATAGAGGAAGATTCCTTTTGTTCTAGGTAAAAGGCCATAGCAACAGACATAGCAAATCTGTCAGCCTTATTCACATATCTTTTACTGAAATAAAAATATTGTGCTCTTCATACAGAAAACTATAAAACTTTTATTCAAGTTTAAATGTTCTTGTCTGTTTCAGCCTAAAGATACACTCACTATCGATATTTTGCAATAGTTTAGATATTACAATCTAATATTTTTAATATGTAATCCTTTTAACAAATAAAATCTATTTCCATCTTTAATTTGGAGTATGCACACATAGACAGACGTTTTAATCTAGATCCCAAACAGTATGATGGTGGACAAATCACTTATCTTTATTGGGACTGAGTTGCCTCATCTGCAATTAGGAATAATAATACTTTTCCCATAAGATAGATATGAAGATTAGATTGAATAATAGTTGCAATAAATTCAGACACACAGTGTCTCTATAGTGTCTGGCGATGAGATGATATATCACTGACACAGTTTAGAACAGAGGATTGCTAGCTTAAACCCTCTTTTGGAATCAGCTGTCCAGCTTCCTTTTTGAAGATACACATACTGCGTCATGAACTCATCCACTGACCCTCATTTCTCACAGTTAAGTACCTAGATATTAACTCTTACTTCAAGTTGAACGAAAGCTTCCTTGTGCACACATGGTTCAGAGTGAGTCAGTTAGTTATTCCACATACCTAACTAGTAGAAGTAGATGTGCTTTGACCACCCACAGCACTGGATTTAATGTCTTGGGTGTGGGAGAATTCATTTTAAAGAAATCATTTAGTTCTCCCTTGGGTATTCAGTTTGGCACAAATCTTGCATTTTCAAGTAAGTTTCCTCCAAAATAATTATGAGAATTATGACCCTTTTGCTTGTTGTTCAACCCCCTCACTATTCTTTATTGGCATTGTTTTTCTAAATGCACATTTCCAAAATTATTTTAAAACAAAAAAAAATCACACAGGGCAAATGTAGAAAATTCCAGGCATCTAAACACAATAGAAGTGGGCCTTCTCAACATATGTAGTTATAATATTCATGATATCCGTGATAATCGTACTCAAAACCTGAGTTATCAGGACCATCTAGTTATCATGGCTTTTACTTCCACTGTAGGTAAAAATACACGAGCTCACTATGGAAAAATCATTGTATTAAAATTAAAAGCTATTTAACGACATTTGTTTCCTTCCAAAAATCATGATTGTGTTTTAACCAATTTAAGGGAAAGAAAGTTTCAGACATACCATTTTTAAAGCTAGCCATTATTTCCCATGTCGAAAAAAAATTGCAATTTTATTTGCTAACAGCAAATGAAACTGTCAGGAAAACTTAGGTGTAATAAAATTGGGTGGTTAAACCAACATGTTGAATTTCAAATGAAACTGAATTAAAGGAATTAAAATTAATTCTTATTTCAGTCAATCCTTTAAAAATACTGTTCAAACTTCCTGCTTTTACAAACAGAACTTCTTTCTTCGTGATAAAGTGCAAAGTTAACCGTCTCCTTAATGGCCACTAATGGTACTGCAGTTGAGATTGTGAAGTGAACAATATTTTGCATAAAATGTATTGCTTCTGGCAACTTTCCCCCCTAAATGAAAAGTTGTCAAACGGGGTGACTTTGGTGGCACAGAGTTTAAAAATGGTGGATTCAGTCCAAGGTTAGCTAATAACGGCTGACATGCCGGGGAATCTTGAGGCCTAAATCAACATTGTTTTCACAGCTGTAATTAAGCCACCTAATCAGAAGCACATTTCGACGGGACAGTTTCTGGAAGCCAGACATTACAATGTCTTACGCCTGGAGCTCAGCAGCACACGAGAGGTCCTCGTTCAATTTCAGGCTGAAAAAAGAGGTTAGCCACGGGGGTGGGAAGGGGGGCAGCAGTAAAATTAGAAACGAATATTTTAAAAGCCATCTACAACTGTTGAAATGAAGCAGGCCTGCGTGTTCATGGCTGGACCAGCCTCGCATCCAGTCTCTGGCTCACCGCTGCATCCCCCACAGCTCTCAAGGGGCAGCTGCACAGAGAGAGATGAAGGATCTCGGCCAAGATCAACAGATGAGCTGGTCTGAACTGGCTCTCTGTGTGTTCTGATGGTAAATTGTGCTGGTGATGATTAGAGAACTCTAACACAGGATGTCGACTCTTTAAAACTGTCCAGAGAAAATATATATTTTTTTAAGTTCGGGAAGCATTTTTTTCAGTTGTTTTTTTCTTGGGGGGTTGGTGGGGAAGGGGAGCTTGGAGTATAGTGTTGTGTCTATACTTTCAAATGGCTAAATGAGTTCACCCAAATTAAGCAACTCTGTTATTACAAGGGGAAGACGATGGTTTGGCTCATAGCAGGGACCTCCACTTTTGGTGTGTTGGTGCAAGAATGCCACAGGGCACAGCTTCTACCACCTGCCAGGCGGAGGTATCCCTAAAACAATGCGAATCCAGGACATAATCATCACATTTTCTCAAGAGCAATGTTGATGATTTTCAAACAGCTGAACTGCCAGCTTCAGTTGTTTTCTGCAGTGTTATTACATTCTGTAACATTTAAACTTTCAACCCCAGAGGCCATTGTAAAACTATCAATATGAAGGCACTAGTCACTGGAGTCTGATTACATTTAGTTCTGCATTTTAATTACATATGGATTCTATTAACTAAACCTTTGCCTTATAGGCAACATTTTAATCAAATTACTATAATTTTCAAATATGTTACAATAGTTTCACGAGTTAAAAGTTCACATTCCTAACATATTAAATCTCGAAAAAAAATTCCCTCGGATAAAAAAATGAAATACTCACAAATATCCTGATAAATTTTCAGATTACTTTTGGGGATTTTTCTACTACCTATTTACAAATTATATTGTGATATATACATATATATATATAAAAAACAAGAATGCATTTTTAAAATAAGCTATTGCTGTTAAATAGAAGCCAATTTAGAAACACATATTCATTTTACTATTGAAAATTGATGCAAGAATATAAAACATAAAATCCAGTTTTGATAATTAGTATTTGGCACCTCAAAGAATTTTAAAGCTGAGAGGTGAATTCAGATTTCTCAAATCAAGATGCAGGGAAATGAGAGATGTATTTCCTAAAGCTCTGACGTTTAACAGTAGCAAATGTGCTCTGGGACCCAGAGTGCCTCTTCCTCCACTCTAACTGCCAGTATTCTTGTTCTGTGTAAGCCACAATCCCATATCACCTAACAAATCACAGAAATACTTTAAGTGATAAAATGCATGCAATATACAATGAGCCATTTTAAGTAGCATCAGGTACAGTTTAGTGGCATCAAGTACATTTGCAAGGGTGACAACCATCACCACCGCCTAATTTCATCATCCAAAAGGAAAGCCCATGTCCATTAGACAGTCCCTCTCTACCGTCATTCCTCCCCCAGTCTCTGTCAGCTCCTCATCTGCTTTCTGCCTCTATGGATTTACCTATTTCTGGACTATCCTTACAAATGAAATCATACTAGTTTGGCCTTTTGGGTGCAGCTTTTTTCTTCCAAGGTGGTATTTCCAAGGGAGATCCCATGCTTCAGTGTGTAAAAGTACTTCATTGTTCTTTGTAGCTGAATAATATTCCAATGTCTGGATATGTCACATTTATTTATTTATCTACTTGTCAGTCAGTCAATGGTCTGGGTTGGTTCCACTTTATGACCATTCTGAACAGTGCTGCTACAACTATTTAGGTACAAGTATTTAAATGCTTGCTTTCAATTCTTTTGGGTTTACGCCTATGAGTGAAATTGTTGGGTCAGGCCTGGTGCAGTAACCTAGTGGCTAAAACCCTCGCCCTGCATCCACAAGTGCCATTTCATATCCCAGCTGCTCCACTTCACATCCAGCTCCTTGCTTGTGGTCTGGGAAAGCAGTTGAGGACGGCACAAATCCTTGGGATCCTGCACTTGCGTAAACCCAGAAGAAGCTGCAGGCTCGTGGCTTCAAACCGGCTTAGCTCCAGCTGTTGTGGTCACTTAGGGAGTGAATCAGCAGATAGAAGATCTTTCTCTCTGTCCCTCATTTCTCTGTAAATCTGACTTTCCAATAAAAAAAAATAAATCCTTTATATCTTAATTTTGAATTTTGAATTTTATGATATAATTCCATAGAGTCTGGGATTAAATCTTTTTTTAAAAAAATAGAGTGTTGGGTCAATTTAGCAACTCTAAACTTAGTTTACTGAGGAATCCTTAACCCATATTTCACTGTTGCTACACCATTTTACATTCCTGGCAGTAACAAGTGAGGGCTCCAATTTCTCTACATCCTTGCAACATTTGTCAGTTTTGTTTTTTTTGTACTGTGTTACGGTCATCCTAGTGTCTATGAAGTATAAGGCTTTGATTTGCATTTCCTTAATAACTAAGAGTTGTGTTTTTAGGAAGAGCAGTGAGGAGGAAAAAAATGTCCAATTTATATTACTTGAAAATATTTACTTGAGTTTTTTACACAGGGGCAGAAATTTAGCCTAGTGGTTAAGATACCAAGACACGACACAAGCATCCTAGATCAGTCAGTGTGGAGTTCAGTTCTCGGCTCAGGCTCTTCACTGCAGCTTCCTGAGACCACAGAGCCTGGGAGGTAGCGGCAATGTTCAAGCGATTGGTTTCTTGCCATTCACATGGGGAAACCTACATAAAGTCCTCTGCTACCAGCTGTGGCCCAGTTCAGCCCAGTGACGCCAACTGGAACATCTCAGAGACGGCAAGCAAACAGGACCACTCTTTCTCTTTGCTTATTTCTCTCTCTGCTTCTCAAATATTGTCAAAATAAAATCCTATCACAGATTTAACAGCATGTAAATTATTCTATTTTTTTCTCATTAAGTGCTCACTAGAGAAGAATATATAACATAGTTTGATGATAATTAACTTCAGAAAATTTGGTGTGGGAAGACCCGGAGGGAAACTATGACTGCATAATATAAGTTTAATGGCAGGTATGTATTCAACAAATATTATGGAAGCAATACTTACCCTATAAATTATAAATTTCAATTCAAATTAACCAGTACTTGTTGAAGTAATACCATTATAATAGGGTAAGCACAGGAATAAGATATCATCTCAAAGATTCAAATTATGGTTATAGATATATAATAATTTGACTTTGCAAATTAGACTGATATATAGGGCCCAGACTGATAAATATAGCAATAAACAAACCTAACAAAAGAAAATTTTGCCAACTGAAAGTTTAGAAAACCACATGGAGTTAGAATATGCTTGGATGTCAACACCAAAGACTTGTACTTTATTGTGAGGAAAATTTAAAGTTAAAATATGTTTTGAGTGAAGCTGAAACATGACCACTGGTGTTTTTGAAAGATAACTCTGGCGCTGAGAGGGCCGACAGGATTGAAGAAGAAAGACTGGATGTGGGGAAACTCCCTGGCAGATCACTCAAGTGCCAAAGCATCAGCCAGAAGACCACAGGTTAGAAAGCACAGGGTGGGTCTACAAGATCTGGAGCGGCTGGGGCAGGAAGGCACAGCAAGTGATGGCTAATGGAGGGAAATGGGAAAAACGGTACAGGACTCCACCCTGGGCTATAAGGTGGCCAGTCAGGTAGTTGATGAGGTGGCAAAGAAGGATTTTTAGGATAGAGTGTGAAAGAGATAAGAACCTCCGTAAATCTGAATCGTTTGCAGAAAACTCAAGTATAGGTATCTAGCCAGCAATATAATGTTAGATTTATGTAAGTACAAAAACTGTACAATACCATGCCCCTAAAGTCACTACCCAGACATTATCCATGATGAAAGTGAATCCTCTTAAACTGTAGAAACTAAAAGCCTGAAAAGCAGATCTCAGCCCAATGGAGTATGCATTATAATCTCTAGACCACTGTTTACTACACCAAAACAGCTTATACTTCTGGAACATATAAAAAACTTCAAACTTCTAGAACTTTCAAAACTTTGGAAGTATATGGCAATGATCAGGAGAAGTTAATAGCATGCTGGCTGGTTGCGCGTGGACTGAGCTTGTCTATCTTGTGACATTCTGTTCATACCTTACACAACTCTCTTGGGATCCAAAGGCCACAACTGGCATTCATAACAATGTGGATGATTTTCAAGTGCATCCTAATAATCAGTTCTGAGCAAAAAAAAAATTGTAAAAACAAGTGTTGTTATGGAATAAAATGTATGGAAAAAAAGTAAAATGTGTAGTCAGGAAAATGCATAAAGTAAAGTGAGTGGGATACAGTAATATACTTGTCAGCGACAGCTCAGTAGGAGAATTTCTCAGAAGGCCAGACATCACAAGAAGTAGGCCTCCCTGATCTGGCCCCTGCTCCCCTGGCGCCATCCCTCACCTAAGGCACTCCGCCCCGTCCTACCTCAATTCCAAGTGCAGCCCATACTTTCCCTTCTCAGCTCCTACTTTATCTTCATTTTCAGCAAAGATTTCACTTTTTCAGGTCTTTTCCCACTCAAGTCAGTATCTGTGGAACAATCATGCTGTCTGCTGCACCAGAAGGTTCTTACAGCACAGATTCATTTCATTTCATGCTGTAGTCCCATGGGGACGTACCAGAAAGGAACCTGCTTGTGGAGTCTAGCCTGATCAGGTTTAAATGAAAAAGAAAGGGCTTGGACTCAGAGCTGCGCAGGCATCCATGGTACTCTACCATACAGACATTCTCAACTGAGTGAGTCACAGCGAGGTTTGTTTGTTTGTTTTTAATTCTTGAAGGTTTCAAGACCTTCAGAATATCACAAATCAACTGAGATGAAGTATTGAAATTTTATGAAAATAACTTACCTGAAGACAGTTCTTAATTAAGTTCTATGTCAACTTGTTTTATCCACAAACACGAATAATCCTTTTCACCTTAAGAAAATGTATGTGGCAAATGAAGTGAAAGAACATTATTTTATATTAACCAAAATATCTAAATCTTTTACCTTTACTAGCGACAACCACATAAAACCAGTGTGACAACTATTAAATCTGACATAATCTGCATAATGATGCAAAGATATCAAGCCAAATGCTACTTTGTAATTTGTTATTTTCTCATCAGTTCTACAGAATTGGAAACACCCTACTCAGACATACAGTGGAAATGGGGCAAATCAATCCTGCAGTTAGAAGTCCCAAAGCTTACAGGAAAATACTTGGGTTTGGGATCCTATGTTTCACAGATTGAAATATCAAATTTCCCCACAGCTGTGGGTGCTTTGACCTGCCTCCAAACATCCAAAAGTAATTGGTTCTGACTGCTCTACTGGGCTGCATGGGACTCAAAAGCTCTTTGCCCAGAGCCCTTTCTCATTATTAAAACTCAAGATAAAAGCTCTAGAGCGCCCTAAGTTAACAGGTCAAAGACCAACAACCTGGAAAAGTGAAAGTACTGACAAGGGGACAATTGACAAATCTTAGATGAACTCTGGCATCCTTGTATGCCAAACAAAAAGAAATTAAAATGTCACCTAAAGAGGAATACGGTTGGTATTATTGCGGTTAGTAATTACAGACTAAATAGTATGACAACACAAAAATGATGATTTCCACTAAGTTCACTAGAAAAAGGACTGTTTTGGTTCATATGAAATCCCCAAAACAGAACAAAATCACCACAAAATTAGTTGCTTAATATATTATGGATTAATGAATGCAGAAAAAAATTCACCAAAAATAACACCAAACAGGATGAGTACAAGAAATCAGAGGTGGGCCCGGCGGCGTGGCCTAGCGGCTAAAGTCCTCGCCTTCAACACCCCAGGATCCCATAAGGTCGCTGGTTCTAATCCCGGCAGCCCCACTTCCCATCCAGCTCCCTGCTTGTGGCCTGGGAAAGCAGTCGAGGACGGCCCAAATCTTTGGGATCCTGCATCTGAGTGGGAGACCTAGAAGAAGTTCCTGGCTCCTGGCTCTGGATCGGCAAAGCACCGACCGTTGCACTCACTTGGGGAGTGAATCATCGGACCGAAGATCTTCCTCTCTATCTCTTCTCTTCTCTGTATATCTGACTTTGTAATGAAAATAAATAAATCTTTAAGAAAAAAAAAGAAATCAGAGGCCTGAGAGTCAAAAAAGAAAGGTATGTAACTAATTAAACCAAGGAGATGAGTGTTTATAAAAAGCAGTCGTTCAAAGCCCCATACCATACCCTGCAGTAAGGTTGAAAGGAATGAGAACGAACTAAAAGAGCAGAGCGAGCATAAAATTACGGACAGTAGTCAGACTCAGAGGTAAATGGAAGGGGAGTACAGGGAAGCAGGAAACAGAGACAACTTTCTAGAAGTCTGTCGATGGAAGTAGAGAAACGCAGAAAAACAAGAGCTCAGACATTGGAGTCTCTCCTTGGCAACCATGGAAGGAGCTCCGTGCTCAAAGCTACAGTAGAAAAACAGGACAGATGAAGACATCTGCAGCTGAGAATAGGTAGGTAGATAATTGTTCCCTGATTTGTAACACATGAACTTCCCATCAAAGCAATGTTAATTAAAAACAAGTAATTTTCTGAGTACTCATAAAGTCCAAAGCACTTTAACACACCTCTACGAGGTAGCAGAACTTCGTTCTTATTTTAAATCCAAAAACCCTGAAATCCAAGCCACATGATTTTCTATCAACAAAACGGAAATTTGAGTCCAAATCTACCTGTCTCCTGTGGTAGACACTGGCAACCGGCTAATACAATATTCACTCATTTTTAACTTCCTTACGTGTTGACTAATCAGAGCTACAAGGGTCACATAACATGTTTCCAACTAATGGAACATAAGTAAACTTCCTTGCTTCTTTGGAAGACTGTCTTCACCTTAAAAAAAAAAAAGTGAGATAACACCTGCCAATACACGTACATATGAGCCTGCTGAGCCTGAGTCATCAAATCTTCCTATTTGAAGATACCTGTGAATCCTAACGCTGAGTGGAATGCAACCTAATGGCCTAGAAGAAATGACAGAGAAATCGCAAAAATAATTGAGCTACTCAACTAATAACAGTAGGCACCTACTTCTAGACTTCTTGGTAAGTGAGAGAATCTTTTGCTTTTTTTTTTTTAAGAGATAGTTATTTTTATTGGAAAGTCAGATATACAGAGAGGAGGAAAGAGAGGAAGATCTTCCATCCGTTGATTCACTCTCCAAGTGGCCACAATGGCTGGAGCTGTGCCAACCCAAATCAAGAGCCTGGAGCCTTTTCTGGGTCTCCCACCAGGTGCAAAGTTCCAAGGCTGCAGCAATTAGAACTGGCACCCATATGGGATCCCTGCACATGCAAAGCAAGGACTTTAGCTGCTAGGCTACTACACCAGGCTCCATTTTATGCTTTTGAAAGCCATATTGTTGGGTCAGGGTTTTTATTATTTACATTTGACATTATTCCTCACAGGTGCTGTTCCCGGGCTACACGCTCTCAGCCACTAAACAGCTCATCTGTGAAATACAGAGACTAAGGTCTGTCTCCCACATCCCTTAGGAAATTCAAGTTAGAAAATGCATTGACACATATTTTGAAAACTAAAAATTCTTAGACACATGTGTTACTGTTTGAAAACTGTGATTCTCAAATAAAACAAGAGATAGGACACCACACAGTCTGCAGAGACTTAGAGCAACCTTTTCCCAGGATACATCAATCACCTCAAGCAACGTTTCATACTACTCGACATCCTGTTGAGAGTCATTGCCAAGGTGACCTGCACCTTAAAAATGCAATTTTTTCTTTCTGGTAATAAGTATATCCTGCAGGAACCTCAGAAGGATGGCTTGATCAAGTCTGGCCTTTCTTAAAATACAAGTACTTATTTTTAAACAGCAACAAGCAACATACAACTATGTAACACAACAAAGCTGACTTAAATAGTATGCTGCAATTTTAACCAATGGCATCAGGGAGTCAGCAGGAAGAAACGTGAATATATTTCAAAAAGGCGTTAGCATAAACTCTACAAACACTGAAATTTTAAAAAATGCTCGTTATTTTAATTTATTTTGGTAATGAATAAATTTACTAATCTCATTTAAAAATTTACATCATTTTAAAATTTAACTCAAATCTCAAGTCTCAAGTCTCAAATTACTGGCTTTTCATATTTGCTAGACAAATGACGAGTATTATTCATTCAGTATTTGTTGATCACCTACTGTGGGCCAAACTGCTCTTGGCACTAGAGCACCTCCACAACAGTGAAGAAAACACCCAGGATTGCTGTCTCAAGGAGAAAACAGACAACAAGCAAATAAGTCAAATATATCACATTGATGACAGGCGCCACAATAAGAGAAAATGAGGAGGCAAGGAAGACAGGAGGTGGAGAGATGACCCGATGAGAGAGGGACAAAGAGAGAGTGCTGGGGGGAGGCAGGCCTGGGATGGAGCTCAGTCACAAAGACTTGGCTGGGGTGCTGACACTGGAGCCAAACCACAGCCATGCAGCTATCTGATTTTAAGCTAACTCCTTGTCTGTTGCTGTTATCACTGGAAACGGGTCAACAGCTAAAAAGCAAAATGATCCTGTTTGTCTTTACAAGTCACCCGGATCCACTGCAGTCAAAGCAAAAAGGGAAGTGGGAATCCTCTAAATTTCACTGTTGATATCACTGCCTTTTGAGGGAAAAAAGAGTTTATTTAATCCCACAAATATATTCATTTTTAAAACTGCCCAAACACATATTTTCAAGTGGAGAATGCTTTCTTTTTTTGGTCTTAAATGAGCCCAAATTTCATCATGGGCTAAAATTTTAAGACATAAAATGACTGCTGAAACTGAATTTTAATCATATAGATGAATCACAACATGCAACTTTAGCTAGGCATGTATAATGGATAAGTCTAGTTTTCTACAGAGAATAATCACATGTTCTAATTACCATTTTGGTTATACACATAATTAATAAAATTCTGTCTTAATGGGACACACTGAATGTTCAGTCACAAGCTTTAACTATGCACTCCACCAAATCTGTCAGCTGCCCTGCCAAACACAAAGGAATCTTGATGCAGTATTTTACACTCATACAAATATGCATATCTTTACACATGGTACAATGGAAAATTAATTGCTTTTCTTCCTTAAAATTTTTCCCCACACTAATTTTATGTTGCTTGATTGATCATTTATCCGAAATTACACATATTGCCTAATGTTCTTATGAGCAATAAAAACATAAATGTAAATGTGATCCAAGATCCAAAGAAGAGAAACATACTGAGCGACGGGACTTACTGATTGTAAACTTTCGTTTTCACGTAGACAAGCTGTGTGAAGCTCAGATTTCAGGGTTGCAATGTGACTTCGATGAGATGTCATTTCCTTCTCCAATGTGGCAATTCTAGCGCTTGCAAGCTGGTAGACATCCATGAAACTTTTAATCATGGCCTTAAGAAATAAAAATAATGTCACCTACAATTCAAATAAAGTTGTCCCTAAAGGAGAATTTCCATAGTCCAAAAGCAAAATCATTAAAATTTTAAAATAAATAACTTTTCATCTTTTTAAAAATAATAAACCTAAGTCCCAGATTTTACATTGAGAACAGTATCTACTGTAAGACATTTTGGAAAAAAATAATTGGAACTTCATTCCAGCGTATTTACTTAAATAAGATTTACTTTCATCTACTGTGCTTAAAATTTAGGCTGCAGTTTTTAAATATGGCACACTTATTTTCTGTAGTAAAGTTAAATTCAAATTCTCATTTGACCTAAATTTCAAACTTAACAGGGACACGCAAATGGATAAACAAATAAGGTATTTTTAAATGAGCAGAGGTAGTGCAATTTTCAATCCACCCAAAAAACAAATGTTATAAGACAAAGGAGCTAAAATACCTTCATGACTTTTTAAGAATATGCCTATACTGTAGGGAAAACATAACATAACAGAACATTTCATGTAACACAAGAATATGCCCATATTACACCAAGTAACATAAAATTAACACAGGCAAGAGTTGGTAACTTATATTCTCATTTCAATAGTAGAGGACTATCGGATCGCCACATTCCTATTTAATTATATTTGATATCATTTTATCTAACTTCTGAAGCAACTTGTAGTGATTTTAAAAACCCCTTACTATTAGACCTCTTTAAAAAATATAAATAAAATGTTCATCAAAATACTTTAACCAGAGGCTTGAATGGTGCACCCTGAGTTAAGCCTCTGCTTGTGATGCCAGCATTCCCATATCTGAGTACCAGGTTAGAGTCCTGGCTGCTCTGCACCTGATCCAGGTATCTGATAGTGCACCTGAGAAAGCAGCACAAGATGGTTCAATTATTTTGGTCCCTGCCACCAAAGTGGGAGGTCCAGATGGGGTCTTAGGCTCTTGATTTTGGCCTTTTCCATCCCTGGATATGGGAGCCATTTGGAGAATGAACTAACAGATGGAACATCCCTCTGTATGTTACTCTTTCAAATAAATAAAATAAATCTTTTTAAAAATAAATACATGCTTCATGGGGCCAGTGTCACAATTAGTGCGTAAAGCTGTCACCTGCAATGCCAGTATACCGTAGGAGCACTGGTTCAAAAAACTGGATACCCCACTTCTGATCCTGCACCCTGCTTTCCCATTTGGGAAATCAGCAGAGAATGGCCCTAAGAACTTGGGTCACTGCACCCAGTAGAGAGATCCAGAGACGCTCCTGACTCTTGGCTCTGGCCTGGCGGGGCCCAGCAGCTGCTGCAGCAGCCATTTGAGGCGTGAACCAGAGAATGGAAAACTTGTTTCTCTCTCTTGCTTCTTCTTCTTCCACCCCAGTCTGTCTCCCTTTCTCTAACTCTGCCTTTCAAATAAGTAAATCAATCTTTTTAAAAAAAATGTTTCACATGTGTCCGAATAGAATCAAGCATTTCAAAGAAACTTTTTAAAAAAATACTATTTTTTTAAAAATACTATTTTCAAAAAGAAAAAACTTGTCACAGAGACAACTTTGTACAATGTTAGAGTTTGAGAATTTGCCAGCTTTATGCAAATGAAGATCTTAATTGGGAAAACTTTGAAAAACTAGACATTTGAACAATTCTGTATGCTTATGGGGGAGGGAAAACAGTGAAAAGATAAGAAATATTGCACATGTTAAGAAACATAATTTAGTTGCTAAGAGATGAAAGTAAGAAAGTGTCTTATTAATTCCCTTTTGCCCTTAAAAACTCAGCTTAAACACTATTTCTTTCAAAAGTCCTCTCAGGAGTCTCGGAACAGCAGTGATGGCTCCTCTCCTTGGGTCCCATGTCTGCTTCTACTATTTCATTTACTGCTTCATTTTTTCATCTTTGATGGTATTTCCTTTAATATTGCTCAACGATGCACATTGAATCAAATCTCAAGATGTACATAAACACATTTGTTTACTTGTTTATCTACTTGTTAAAATTTGAACACATATTTATTTGAAATGGGGGAGAGAGAGAAGAGTGAGGGAACAGAAAGGAAGGAGCGGAGAGAGAGGAGAGGAAAAGAGAAGGGGCAAGAAAGAGGGGGAGAAGAGAGAGAAAATATGAATATGAATACGAAGCTTCCAGGCACTGGGTCTTTCCTCAAACGTCAACAACAGCAGGGTTGGAGCAGGTCAAACAGGAGCCTCACATGGGTGGCAGGACTTCAAGTATTTGAGCCTCTTCTACCACCTCACAGGGACATTTGAAAGCAGTTGGGTTTGAAGCAGAGCAGTCAGTACTCCAACCAGGCATTCTGATATGGGGTGTGGGTGTCCCTGGAGCTGACTTAACCCGCTGCACCACACTGCTCATCGCCATCTTCCTCACCATACTTAAGAGTCCTGTAAGTCCAGACACTAACTCTAACCATCCTGCACCTTCAAGGATGAAAGTGGCCCACAGTAAGTACTTAACTGACTTAATTAAAGATTATTTTGAAGAACAAATCAATGAACGAAATATGGGGGGTGGAGGAAAAACTACAAGCTATGTATTAGAAAAGAATGGAGATATTTCAAAAAATACAATCATTCATGCTAATGAAGAAACTATTAACAATACTTAGTTCAAGTTAAGGGGAAAGGCAGTAGCCTAGTATAGGCACAAGAGGAGAGCAAACACAAAGATGAAGCCAATACGCCAACACTAACCAAGCATGGTACCACCACAGATACTCAGGAGTACGAACATGTCCTAACATTCTCCCTACTTCGAGTGACTTCAAGTTATGTTTATAGCTACAGTGACACAAAATATTTCCCTGAGTCTCAAAAGACATAAAAATCAGAAACTATTAAGCTGCATTGGTTTCTTCCTATGTCAAGTCTCTCTTTGTTCTTATAAATTTACTTTTCTTTTCCACTGAGATTACTGTCCAGGAAACACAAATCCATTTCCCTCTGGTTTCCCATTCTGTCACTTATTCTGCTTCACGTTACAGAAAAATGACACATCATTTCCCTGAGCCTCCTTCTCTTGCCTCTATGAGACAGGAAGAATCACTTTCTTACCTACTGTTAATAACTGCAAGACTTTGATAATTCAAATAGTAATGTTTATTAGGTGTAAGCATTTACTAAAGTCCAGGAACCTTATCAGCATATTACATGCTTTGTTCCCTTTAATCTTTACAGTAACCATTCAGAGTAGTACCTTTTGAAATGTAGGTCTCCAGTATAAAATAGAAGGGCTTGAGGAGACTAAATAACTGTTCCAAGACCAAAATTTGTTATACAGTGGTCAATATTCGCATCCATGTATATCTAATGCAAAGCAATTCTCTTAACCTTTCATTTATATCTCATCTCAATTAGGAAAGTCATCTAAAAATAATGAACTACAAAATCTCATTATAGCATTCTATTGTCCTTTTAAATTCTTCGCTAAAATCTTCATGTGATAATTTGGGAAAGGTTTTATATATATATATATATGTGTGTGTGTGTGTGTGTGTGTGTTCTTGTTACATGAGGGGCTTTCAAAAAGCTCATGGAAAATGGAAAAAGCTCATAGAAAAACCATGCATGGATTTCAAATTCCAAAAGAATAAATTCATCTTTCAATTCCCCTTTTTAAACTTTTTAAAACTTCCTCAAATAAGGACCTAAAATGTATTAAATGGCTAAAACTATATATAAATGCTTATTGAATGAACAATATGAATAAATTTTTCTATCAGTAATAGGCCCCTAGGTTATTATTTCATCATAAGTCACAATTATAATTGGGTATTAACATTTTAGTATTAAACATTTCAGCATTTTAAAGGCTTTTTTTCCCTAAATTTGAAAAGCCCATCTCATAATTCTCACATACACAATATTCTAAAAATAAACAAATGATAATCCTTCAAACTTCTTTTAAAAAGTAGTTTTTGAGAAATAATGTCACAAATGTAACAAAAGTCACAACTCTTTTGGTTCATTCTTTAATATACTTTTTATGATCATATTTTAGTATTCAGCTGCCCTGTTAATAGAAACCATATGCCACTTCTTTATAACATTAAAAGGGTATAATAATAATCCAACTCTTGCCTAGGATTTCAAATGTTAAACATTTAGAATCTCTTAAAGCAGAGACTCACCTCAGTACATCATCTACATATGATATTTTCTCAAAGCAGACAGGTACTGCAATCAAAATGGCAAGTGTGTTTCACGGCATGTATTGTGTATGAAAATCACTATATTCTTGAAAACTTTCAGAACTGGAATGTGTAGAGGAGAGTCACTAAAACAGCAAGCAGAAGCTATGCAAAGAAGCCAGAAGATCTTTTAAGGAATAAGCATGCTAATTTCTCATATTTGAAAGTCATTCAAATTACACAACAAAGGATAGCAGTTAAAAACAAACAAAAACCACCTCTCTAATAGCTAAGAAAGGAGCCAAATAGCAAAAGAAACGGATTCAGGTGTCTGAATCAGCTGAGGGTTGCAGGCAGAGACAGGAAGCATCTTCTGAAAGTCTAGGCCTTCACCATATACCCTGTGTCCTGTTGACATGCCACCTCTGTATACATCAGGAAACGTGACAGAACAGCATGAGACTCTGCACAGGGCACCCAGAGATGTAAGGCTCATGGGTGTCACCCATGGCCCTGGGGGCTCTATCTGGGCAGACAGTGAGACCTCTATCTCACTGGGGCTCACTCAGCTACATGAGGAGCCGAATGAGTTTCTGGACAAGAACAGCTTTTGAAAATCATCCAGTAGGATTTATAATCAAGAGAAATAGAAAGAGAAAACCAAATCCTAAAAGCAAACAAACAAAAACTACTCTACATGTACCTGCTGTAAGAAAAGATACCTGGTCTACGGCCATACCACCCTGAACGCGCCCGATCTCGTTTGATCTCTGAAGAAAAGATATCTATGCTTTAGAATAAAGAAAAATTGAGAGATAACAAAGAGGTGAATGTCACTTGAGGACAAGAATATTATTTGTACAATTTTTCCATACATAGGATTATGTAGTTTAGACTAAGTTCAAAATTGAACATCAGGAAAAAATGGTGCTGTTGAAGAACTCATGCTAGAAGAAAAACTCGGGGGGAAACGCCATAAATTCTAGATGCCAAAGGTGCTAAAGTTTTTACTACATTGTACTAAGTAGCTGGGAAGTAAAAACTCTGATATTTCACTTTACCTTCTATAATTATAGTTACTGCAATTCTGCACACTATGTATGTATATAATAATGCCACATATGCTCAATATGTGAAATATAGTAAGATCCATGGGCCTGGCATGATGGCGCAGTGGTTAAAGTCCTCACCTTGCACTTGCTGGGATCCCATATGGTTGCCGGTTCTAATCTCGGCTGCCCTGCTTCCCATCCAGCTTCCTGCTTGTGGCCTGAGAAGGCAGTCTTGGACAGCCCAAAGCCTTGGGACCCTGCACTCGTGTGGGAGACCTGGAGGAGGTTCCTGGCCCCTGTTGTGGTCACTTGGGGAATGAATCATTGGACGGAAGATCTTCCTCTCTGTCTCTCCTCTCTGTATATATCTGACTTTGCAATAAAAATAAATAAATTTTTAAAAAATGTTTATTAAAAATAATAATAAAATCTGCATGTAATAGTGGCAATTCTTACATCAGTCTTCGCAAAAATCAAATGAGTATTAATACTTTAAAACATTTTATACTAGGCGCGGTGCAGTGACTGAATTGGAAAATTGTCCCCATTCATATGCCGGGATCCCAAATGGATGTGGTTGGGAAAATAGGTGAAAATGACCCAAAACTTTGGGACCCTGCACCCATGTGGGAGAACTGGAAGAAGCCCCTGGCTCTTAGCTTCAGACAGACTCGGCTTTAGCCACTGTGTCACCTGAGAGTAAACAAACGATGAAAGATCTTTGTCTCTTTCTCTCTGTAAATTGGCCTTTCCAAAGAAAATAAATAAATCTTCCCAAAAAATCATCTACTATATGACACATAATAAACTCTCAAAAAGGTTTGCTGTAATAATAATAATTATATCAAATTAGGCAAGCTACTATTTTAGTTCATACAAGAGTCAATAGTTTTGAGACTTAACATTTCAATATTTTGGATTCAATATCATTGCTATCAGACATAACAGAATATTTTAAATATAATATGTTCTTCGCATACTTAAAACATTAAAATCCTTTCAAACAAAAATATTTAGGGGCTAGTTCATAATTATTTAACAATAGTTAGCATTTATTGATGCTTTACCTGAGGAAGGAAATCTCATAAAAATAACACAGTTGAAGTTTTTCATTTCAAATTTTGCTCAGCTGTACCTAGTATTAAAGGAAGCTCATTTTTCTTCTTTTTAAAATAATGATCTAAGAAACTACACAAATGTCTCTTTTTAAGATTTATTTATTTTTATTGGAAAGGCAGATTTACAGAGAGGAGAGACAGATTATTATTATTTGTTTCATGACACAGTTTAATAGGCACTGGGGTTCCCACTCCCTCCCCCAGCTTTCCTCCCCTCCTCCCCACTGATCTCCCCTCCAGTTTTACAATGGGTGTCTTTCGTGAACTTTCACAAGTCCCTCATGCTGCCACTGAGGTGTCTCCCAACAATGTAGGCATGGCAACGTGGGAGAGTCCAACACCTAACCATCAGGACATGATCAGCCATCTCGTTGGGAGTCCTTCCTTGTTCTGTATACACTGATACATACTGCTCTCTGTCTCCACCTGTGAACATATCAATTTCCGCTACACTTCCATTATGTATTCCCTTAAATACAGAGCAGTGTACACAGTCCACACTGGGGAGAAAAATAGTGAACTTTGATTCACATGAAGTTAACGAGCATGTAACAGAGATATCAATGTGATGCTAGGGTGGTGAAAAAGCGTGTCAGGAGTCTTCATGAAGGAATAAATGCCAGCATGTGATCTATGTGGCACTAAGAAAAGTGAAACAAAGACTAGGTCTTCCATCTGCTGGTTCACTCCCCAAGTGGCTGCAATGGCCAGAGCTGAGCCAATCAAAAGCTAGGAGCTAGGAGCTTCTTCTGGGCTTCACGGGCAAATGCAGGGTCCTAAGGTTTGGGGGCATCTTCCACTACTTTTCCAGGCCACAAGTAGGGAGTTGGGTTGAAGCAGAGCAGCCAGAACACGAACCAGCACCCATATGGGATCCAGGCAGTTGCAAGGCAAGGATTTAGCCACTAGGCTAATGCACCAGGCTCAATTCATTTTTCTTTTCATTATAAAAAAGTTAATATGATAAGGAGCCTCATTTTTTACACTTAATCCCATTCCAATACCTATATTTTATAAATACAAGGTTGTAGTATAGACTGTCACTAACAATCTGCAAATAAAAACCATGATCCCATCAAGTTTCAGTCTAAGATCTGGAATTGGATTGCTTAGTCCTCTGTTTTGGTTTCTGGTATGGCTTGTAAGTAGAACTTGTTTCATCCTAACATTCCACTACATTAAACAGCTGTAAGGAAGAACCATGTCAGGGATACAGTCAGCCTTGCATTTCATTGCCTGGCCATAGAATATGTCCTACCACATGAAACTCCACAGACATGAGGCCTGTACACTCATATGTGTGTGTGTAAGTGGGTGTCCATGCACATGGAAAAAAAACCAGATGTACATCAAAAAAGGAGTGGATAAAAAAACTGGTATATCTATTCCATGCAGTAGTGCTCAGCCACTAAAAAGAAATTCTACCATTTGCAACCAAATGGTCCCAACTAGAGACCATTATGCTCAGTGAAATATGTCAATCTCAAAAGGACAAATACATGTTCTCTCTGGTAAATAGCAACCTCTTCACAAAACACAAGTTCAATAGCCCTTTCAACACTGTTTTTACTACATCTCAGGGGTTTTGATATTCTTGCTTTTATTTTCATTTCTTTAAAATAGCCTTTTGTTTCTTTTATTAAATTCTTTACTGACTCATACCTCATACAGCAGCATCATTTCTTCAAAAGGTTTTTTCTTTTTCCCTTCGTCAGCAATACATCAGTCATTCAGTAACATGTTACTAACTTCCTGTTGTTGCAATTTTTCTATTTTTCTTCCTGTTCTGGTTATGTTTTATGGATTTTTGTTTAAGGGGATGTGTAGTAACTGTAATAGAGACCATGATGTCCAGATGTGAAGATACAGTGCAGTATGCAGCTCTACTTCCAAATCAAAGATGGACTCCCAATGAAACCGTTAAATATATCTTGATAATAGGATGCTGGACTCTCTGCCATTGTCCACATCTACAGTGTCAGGATACACTTAAATAGCAGAATGATGAACTAATGATTATCAAGGGGGAAATCATTGGGAGAGGAAGGAATAGAGAGAAGCTAAGGGAAATCCCAAAGCCTATGGAATTGTGTCGTAAAATAATAATAAAAAGCAACAAAAATTATTTATAATGCCATCAGCTTGGGAAAAGATGTGAGAAATCAATAGGGAACTTAAAGTAGAGGAGTTAAGAAAGAATTTTAGAGAAAGTCTATCTAAAACAAAGATTACTGTACAATGTATGGCAAACTATCAGTGGGCTTAAAATAAAGTGCAGATATCTATGAGATGTAGGAGAAAAGCCTTAGTCTTGCTTTATAAATAGCCCTAAAACCTGCCACACTGAATAAAAAAAGGTACTATCAACAATTCCAGTGAAACACAATTGCACATGCTTGATTACTTTTAATGTACATAATTTTGGTGGTTAGAGCAATCAATTTGGAGCTCTGAATCCTAATACCACAAAACATGGTTGGACAGGCAGGATGAAAAAGGCATGCATGATTCAATATTCTCAATTAAACCAAGATTTTAATTGAAATTTTCACTAGAAAATTTCCAACTTCTCTTCATACGTTGTTCTTTAACAAGTACATTCTGTATTAACTACATCTATTTTTTTAAAAAAAGTTTAAAAGGTACCCTAGAGAAATTATACTTTTGAACTTTTTATGTAGACACGTATAAATTTATATAGATTTACATAATTTTGAGAAAACAGTCCATAATTCTGGAAATGTTTTCAATTATCACATGTTTTCTCTGCACAATTCCTTCAATAGAGTGGTTATTTTTTATTTCTGTAAGAATTGTCACTTTATGTGAGAATGAGAGTGTATTCTAGCCTTTTTCTGCTGCTGTTACAGAACACAATAGACTGGGTAATTCATATAGAGCACATACTTATCTGACACATGGTTCTAGAGCCCAAGCAGGCACATTCACTAAAGGATTTCTCACTCTCTCGTGCCATGGTTTAAGGCCAAGCATGCACCCACAGGACAGAGAGATCAAGCCAAGCCCATCCTTATATTCTGCTCCCAGTCCCAAGTAGTTCTTCCACTTACAAAATAACGACCTCAATCCTCATGACCAATCGCCTCTCAAAGTACCTAACTCTTTAATACCATCACAACATCAAATAAGTTTTAACATGAGTTTTGGAGGAGACACTCAAATCACAGCAGTGTGTGTAGGTACTTTAAATATGTTTAAGATAGAATTCTTTTTATAATTACTTATCACCAAATACAAATTCTATAGATTTGGAAGGGGTTTTTTTTCTTTTTCTGAAAGAAAATTATATAATACTCAAGTTGAAGAGTACTTTGAAGTACTTTGCTGCATGAGAATCACTGAACTTTATACAGAAGGCTTCAAAAGTGACCACGTATCTCACTATACACTATTATAAAGACTAAACCATGTAAGATATTTAATCAATCAATGCACTTAACCAGAGTACCTAAATTTCATGCTGAAAAACAAAGAAGCAAATGTATGAGTGAGGAAACCTCTCTGTACTATAAAATCCTTCCACTCTCCCCTCAACATGGCTTACAGAACATGCTAGTATTTAAAAGATGGGCCAAATTAAGCTACCAGTACCAATCTATAGGAATTGTGTTTTGTAGCTCATAGATAATGCAGTACTTTTTATCCTGCATACCCACTGGGATATATTTACATTTTCCATAGTATGTCAAAATGGGGAGAAAGGCAGATTTCCAAAAATATATTTATTAGCGACTTGGGACAACAACTTTATTATTTCCTGGTTTGCATGGGTCAGAAATCTGGAATAGGCTAGCTGGGTTCCCTGCTCAGGGTCTCACAGGGCTACAATCAAGGTAAAAATTGGACTTTGTAATTTCATCTGGGATCCAGGGCCCTTTCCCAAGTTCACTCAAGTTCACAGAATTCAGTACTCTGTCTTATACACTAGTGGTCAACCAGGTGTAAACTTACGGAGGCCATCCTCAGCTCCCTGTCAAATAGCCCCTTTCTCTTTCAACATGGTTGTCAGTTTTCTTTCCGAGCAAGGAAGAATATCTCTTAGATGGGACATCTTTTTTAAATAGCTCACCTGAGTATGTCAGGCCCATCAAAGATAATTTACTTTCTGAAAATGAATTATTATTTTAACTTACGAGACAAGGAGACAAAGAGAGACAAAAAGAGAGCACATATCCACTAGGTCACTCCTCAAATACTCAGAGCTGCCAGGGCTATGGCTGGGTCAAGGTCAGATCCACAACTTAGGAAAATACAGGTCTCCTGTGTCAGGTAGGTACACAATCAATTGAGTCATCACTCCTGCCCCTCAGAGTACACATTGGTCTACCAGAGTCAGGAGCCAAGCAAGCATTAAGATTCAAATATGAGCACTTCAGTGTGGGATGCAGGCATAGTCATCATTAGGCTAAATGACAACTCTTGCTTTTGATAAGCAACCTAATCACACAAGTGACACCCATTATTTTTATTCGTGTTGCCCACCCTCAAGGGTAGAGCCTTATTTTTTTTTCAGTATATGTACAATGTGGAGAAGGATATTGGGGGCTAGCTAAGAATTCTGATTACCACTACCAACACTGCACATTTTATAAACAAATCAACTCAAAAATGATCACAGAGTAAAATATAAAACTATAAAATCTTTAGATAAAAACAAGGAAAAATAAGGTTCATCAAAATGTTCAACATTTGCTCTACACAAAATCCTGTTGCAGTGGAGAAAAGTAAGCTACAACTGAGGTAAAATTTTGAAAAACACACAATTGATAAAGAACTAGCTTCTGTAATTTCCAAATAACTCTTGAATTTCAAAACTAAAAAGTCAAATAATCTAATCAAAAAGGAATCAAAATACACTCGGACACACTTTACTCTCATATTTTACCAAAAAGAATGTACTAGTAGCAAGCATTCATCATTAGGGATATTCAGATAAAAGCAACAGAACGATAACACTACCTACCCACCAGAAAGGCTAACAGATAAATACATTATGGAACCGACCGCAGCCGAGGAAGCAGGGAGACTGCTTCTCTGTTGTCACTGGTGAGAACAAAAAGTGATACAGTCACTCCAGAAAAGAGTTTGGTAGGTTCATAAAGACCTAAATATGTACTTACAAGTGGCTCCACAATCTTGACCATTCATCCTAAAGAAATCAAAATATGTACCCACAAAAAACCTTCTTTGAATATGAATAACAGTTTCAAATGTAATTGTCAAAAATCGAAACCAACAAAATATCTTTCAATGGATAAACTACCAGTATGACACTGTACTGAGTGTCCAAAAACCAGCCAAAGTTGACAGTCCACGTTCTGCATGGCTGTCTATATGTAATATCCTTGCAATGACAGGGGGAGAACAGTGATTTCTAGGGAGAAGATGGAGAGATGACACATCTGCACAGTGGTCACCTATGGGTTTCCATTATGCTTCCATATGTTGCTCAGTTTTGGTGATAGCTGCATAAATAGGCACCGATGATGAAATGCCATAGTGGTATTCATACACATTGGACCAAGTCACTTTTTGCTTTGACATTGTCCTAAAGCCAAGTCAGATATAACATCGTGGGGGAAATGGATAGACACAGGCGGACCTCTGTGTACTTGTGTTGCAATTTTCTGTGAAGAATCTATTAATATTTCACAATGAGAAGGCAAATCAAAATCCATACACTGATGAGAATGAAGATGGTACACAGAGATAGTACTCAAACACACCAACAAAAGTGGGGAACAGACAAGTGTATGGACACATCTTGGATGAGAGGTCTCCAAGAAGTTCATGGAAACTCATAACACAGGAAAACTGCACATGTTTTTCAGTTTCTGTGTCCAAATGAACTTCCTTTTTAATATCATTTTGCATAAGTTTTTTGAAGTGTCCTTTGATATACTGGTAACAAAGAGGAGAATAAAGCTTTTAAAAAATGTTTTAAATGGCACATTCAGCTGGTGAAGGCATGAACCTGACTAACCCATTTTCTGCCCATAATTCAGTTCTGTCTATATTTGCTCATGAGCTGTCATAGCAAGGCTGACTATTCAGGAACCCTACTACAATTTGTAGCCTCAAAGGGTATATGAGGAGTATACGGAATGAAAGAAAAGTGGCCTTTCCTTTTGGCAAAGCTAGCTTTCCTCTCCCTCTTTATTTGTAAGTTTCCTCCCTTGCTAGACCATCCACTTTAAGCCCCAAATGCGCTAAGGGTTGGTGTATTTGTATTGGAATTTTATTCATTTACAGTCTGGCTGCCTGCCCTGGGCCACTACTATCCACTTCACCCTGTATACTCCTACAGAGTGCAGGGTACCGTTAGAATCATGTGTAACTAAGTACTTATTGTAGTGAAAGACTTTTTAATGGTGATGATTAAAATGATACAGTGAGGAAAGTTTCATAATATTGGAAGAGAAAGTATATTGTTACAAATGTACTACCTCCAAAATTGAAGCACAACTGAACACAAAACAGTGAGCTGACAAGAAGTGATGCTCTATGTAGTTCAGATGCATTTTTGTTGGGTATTATTTTATATAAGAAAAAAAATCAAAGTTCTTTTTTTCCATTTTGGCATTTGAAATGGCCTTGGACTTGACTTATTCCATCACTCAAATTTTTTACTGGCACCATCTTTGAAGGATGTAAATATAGTAGCTTTTCAGGTATGAGAAGGAGCCTCATGGGAAACCATATTCAGCAAAGTTGCAGCATACTTTTACAGCAGACTTTTTTAAAATGATGTTTTCTTTGTATCTTGTTTAGACTCTAAACTTTTTCTTGCCTCCACTCAACCATGGCATATGCAATGCTTAAATGTGCTGCAAACAAGACCAGTTCTTTTCAAATATGTTTTTTTTTCTTTTTCCAACCAGAATTGACTCACAGTCAATTTTAGGACTAAGCTACTAGACTGATGGTGATTGTTCTCTTACGATGCTAAAGGTGACCATGAAGAAGAGATAACAGGACAGACAGAAAGGAAATGGCAAGTGGATTTTGTACCAGAATACTGAAAATGGATCATCAGAATAATTGGAGACTGGGAAAAAAATTTCCTGTTGAAACCATTGTTTACGGATAGGAAAACCATAAAAAACAACAGTAATTTTTTTTAAAAAAAAGAATGAGTTTCTTGGAGGATACTGTCAGATCAATGATAGTAACAATAATAAAAAAAAAGTGGCTTCCTTAGGGGGGCAAAAACTTAACCAGTCTACAATACACTTGTCATACAAGTAAATTACAGAACTGCCACTGGGTGTATTACTATCTTGTAAAATAAGACCTGACACAGCAAGAGTAGTCTAGCTGATGGACAATACAGACTTAATTATGGACAAAATAAAATAATTTAGCTCTCCAGCAAATACACAGATATATTTTTACTATTAAATTACCATTTATTGAGCACCTACTATATCTTGACATCACTAGCAGTTTTTGACAAGGAAGATGATCAGATCTGCTTTGGACTATGTTATTATCTGGAGAAGACAGTATTATGAATACACCAGTGAAATTTTTTTATTCAACTGTGCTGCTGTATGCTGTTAACTCTGAAAATTACAAAATTTGGTACTAAAGATATTTATTTTAACTTTTGATACCTAAGCCTGGACTCTTTGGAGATCATATTCCTTTGATTAGTCTCTCAATAAGAAATAGATACACCTGAACAGGGTGATTTAGCCTCTTCACTCAAAATAATGGTATTACCTGGTTATATTAAATAAAGTATATGTACAGAAATAAACATCTTGCAAGGCAGAGGGCTAATTGCTTACTACCAAAAATTTTTCTAAGTTTAGTATCTCAAATCAAACATTTTATCAGAAAAAGCATTTGCATTAAGACACTGACCAGAATATATACATCTACCCATTCACACAATGTTAACCCATCTATGCTTTTTTCACAACAGATGGTTATCCTTACTTGTGAATCTCAACAAAGATATTCAATTGGTATCATTAATTTAGACAGGTATCCTAAATAAAAAATTTAGATGGGATTATAAGAATCTGATGAACCTTCTATTGTTTACTTAAGATCTAATATGAGCAATTTTCAATATACTTGAAGAAATTTAAATTAGTAAAGAGGGAAACAGAAAATACAGTTTATGTCTTTTTAAGAGAGTGTCTTTATCACCATGATTTCAGTCTTATCTGATACAATGTAGCACAGTGGCTTGGGAATCTGCATGTTTCACTCAGGGTTAACATCTGCTTCAATAATTCTCTATAATCTCCATTCTACATCAAACTCACTGAAATATATTTAACTGTATTGTCTGAAAATATTGTTATTATAATTCATTAGGTAGCTTTGCTGAGCTATAGCTGGTATACACAGGAGTACACAAAATTGATGGATGTTCATTTTGTTTTAAGTATAAGTCACTTCCAAGGTGCTTACTTGCATTCAACTAAAGCAATGAATTTACATTTGTATTTTATGAAGAACAGCATTGCCATGAAATTCCACTGAGGCCATAATAAACAGTATCACGGGATTTCACCAGCCAAAATCACCTCACTCATTCTATAGATCAGCCCTTATTTTCCATTTCAGGTTGTTGTATTTGTAGATTTCAGCACTACATAGCTACCTACTGGTACTGACAATAAAGAATGTCTTATAGGAAAGGCAAATAAAACCACAAGACCCATAACGTACACTCACGAATGCCACTTCCTCCACGAAGCATTCCCATAATATTTCCAGCAAGAATAGCTGTCACTCTCCTCTGAAATGCAAGCAATGGAACCTCATATGTGCCTCTCTTGTAGCAATCATGCTACAAGTCTAAATTTCAAATCCCCCACAAAACATTTCTGTGGCATCTCTGCACCATGTGTCATAGAACAATAGAACAAGGCTTGACACGTGGTAGATGGTCAACTGAAATCTGTATGATTGCGGTTCTTGTCCTTTTTTTTCCAGCCAATCTCTTGGTTCACACTGGTATCTAAATCATATATTTCAGTGTTCTACTTTCTGTCCTTACTAAATGAGGAACTTTGAAGTAAAAGCCATTCTGGCATTTGAGGCATCTATGGATTTCCAGGAGTTGGTTCTAATCAGAACAACAAAGTGGTTACACTCAGAAGAGAGCTGAGACACTGCTTTTTTCTCAGAACCTTCATCTGACTTTTCCAGATCCTTTAAAAATTGTCATTATCTTATCCAGTGGAAACAAACTAGAGTGACTGGAACAAACATAAGTAGATCATGTGACAAGGCAACTCATTCATTCTGATTTCAGAATATAACAAAGGAGGGGTTTAAAAAGAATATGTAAAGGGACTGAAACTCATATGTAGCTGAAAGGTGCATTCTGTTTGTAAACTGGCATTAGAAACAAGCAAAATAAAGTCTATTGGAACCATATCTGATTTGGATATGATGCAGCAGTCGAGGTCTCTTTGAACCTCCAAGGACTCCTACACAAGTTCTTGATGACTCAAAATAAGAAGCAAATGATAGTAGACATCAATTTAAATTGCTTGTTTACTCAAGCATACTATCCTACTATAAGGAAAATAAGAAGCTTGCATTGAGCAATACTGTGTGTCATTGGTGTAGATGCTGGTTTACAATGCTAATCCAGTTCACACAATGCCCTTATTTGAAACCCTGGGAACTAGATATGATTCATAGGTCAGGAAATATGAGCAACTATACCATACATGAAATAGTGCCCTGAGATTCGGGGCAGTACCCTCTAAATCAGACATACACTACAGTAAATATTTGAGTAATCGCCCTGCTCAGGAAAACTGATATTAGAAAGAGCCCTTTATCACTTCTTTTCATGTTTAGCCACAGAATTCAGGCAGGCCAGATTTTGCCTCCTGGTTACCAGTTTTCAGGACACTTTGAAGTCAGGAATTACAGATGCAGGTGGTGGGTCCAAATGACTAAAACCAGTTGCTATGTTACAACCAAAATGGATCTTTTAGAGTTGCTAAACCAATGTGTAGAGGATCACGTTGCACTGGAGTACATGAAAATTCATGCAATAAGCAAAAGGATTCCACTAAATTGCTTACCAATTCGCTGTACCAATTTCTTATGGGACATTCTGTTAGCTACAAATCAGCATACACAAAAATATGTAAAAATTTCTGTTATTCTGTTAATTATCAAAACTACTGAATTAAGTCAGATGGTCAAAACCAAGTCTAGTTCTAAGTAGCACTTCAACAGCTCTGTTTTTTTTTTTTTTTTTGAGTTCACTCCAGTGATCAGTGGGAAAAGGAACATGCTCTACAGAACAAACATCTCCAAAGATATGAAAGAACTTTAAAACACCCATAGGGGTAGGCCAGACATGATAGCCTAGTAGCTAATGTTCTCACCTTGCATGCACCAGGATCCCATACGGGCACCAGTTCTAATCCCTGCAGTCCCACTTCCCATCCAACTTCCTGCTCGTGGCCTGGGAAAGCAGTTGAGGTCAGCCCAGAGTCTTGGGTTCCTGCACCCTTGTGGGAGACCCAGATGAAGTTCCAGGCTCCTGGCTTTGGATTAGCTAAGTTCTAGCCATTGCAGTCACTTGGGGAGTTAATCAGTGGACAGAAGATCTTCCTTTCTGTCTCTTCTCCTCTCTGTTCATCTGACTTTGCAATAAAAATAGATCTTTTTAAAGAAAGAAATGAAAAAATACTTAGGTGGAAATGGGATTAAAGCACACTACAAACATTCTATGAACATTTGGTCTGCTCTATTAGCTCCTTCATATGGTTTTCTGTCTCGAACACAGTCTGGGCTAAAGTCATTCTGCATGTCTCCTAGGTCACCTAGCAGCTCAGAAGGTACGCTGCTACTGTTACTCTAGAAACCTCTCCTGATCCCTGAGACTGAATGAACCAAGAAAGACAGAGCACCAGAGGGGACAATGAGCAGGTTCCATAGCCAGCCCAGACTGGCTTAAATACAATTCCTGCATTCTAAAATGGAAAATCTTTGTCAGCTAGAATTGGCTTACCTTTAAGCTTTAGATAAAAAACCTGATGTTCTATTAAACGAGATAAGGATATTATATATAAAGGAAATTATCAATAAAATAATCTGTTGGGATCAAGTATTGAGACACGTGGGTAAGATGCCTGCACTACACAATGCAGTCCTTGGTTCAGCACCCAATTCTGACTCCAGACTCCAGCTTCCTGCAAGTGCTCAAGTAGCTGGGTTCTTGCCAACCAAATTGAGAGACCTGGATTGAGTGCTTGGCTCCCAACCCTGGCCCAGCCAGTCCCAGACTTAGCAGTCATTTGAAGAAAAAAAAAATCAATTGATGAGAACTCTGTTTCTCTCTGCCTATTTCTCTGCATATCAAATACATAAACTTTAAATTTTACAATTTTTTTTCAATTTTACTTTTTGTTTAAAAATAAGTGACTCAATCAATCAACAACTATATATTTCACAGAGCTAATTTGGGCTCCCTGAACCACTTCTGTTTAGATTGCTCAGTACATGAATTTCTGCTTGCTGAATGTTCAGACACGCAAATATTTTATTGTGCCACAATTTACCCTGCAACAAATATTTTATGCTTTTTCCAGTGAATTATGTAAGCTAGTCTTATCTCAAAAAATTATGTTCTTTTAGCCAGCACCATAAGATTTTTGGCCACAGAAAAGTTAAAAGGTTCTATTAATACCAGAAGAATCTGAAGCCAGTCTTACAAAAAGCCTCAAGATAACATACTCTAAGTAATTTACCTAATATGTAGGCTATGCAACTTCAATGAAAATATTTTGATAAACAGAAAGTAACATAGTTAAGGTATATAGCCTGATGATTTCACATGCATATACAAGTACATAAGGAAATTGCTACTATAATAAAATTAACATGCCTACCACTTTACATAGTTAATACCTAATATTAGAAAACTTACAATCTACTCCATTGATAAGTTCCAAGTATATCCAATTCATTTTACAATATTACAGTATGATTTCCAAAAATTATTCATCTTATAATTCAAAGTTTATACTCTTTTGCCAGTGTCTTCCCACTTGTCCCAGGTCCCCAGTAATCACCATTTTGCTGTTTTTGTAAGTTTCACTGTTTTAGGTTTTTTTTTTTTTATTCCCACTTAGCACAATGTTCTATAGGCTCATCCATATTGCTACATATTAGTATTTATTCCTTGAAGGATGAGTAGTCTGAGGTCAAAATTAGGGTACACTGGGTGAAGCTAGTATCCTATATCCAAGTGCCAGCTCAAGCTCCAGCTACCCCACCCTCCCATCCAGGTCCCAGCTAATGTAAGTGCATAATGATCCAAACAGCTGGGCTCCTACTTTCTGTGTGGGAGAACTGGAGCCTGGCCTAGGCCTAGCGGTTGCAGCCATTCGGGGAGTAAACCATTAGAAGGAAGATCTCTGTCTTACTCTGTCTCTTCTTCTCTATCACTCTTGCCTTTCAAATAAATCTCTTTTAAAAATGATATTCTATGATATTTTCTTTACACATCATGCATCAGAGGTGAATTAACAGTTTACTTATCATGGCTATTGTGAATTACACTATAATAAAATGGGAGTGAAGCTATGTCTTCCAGATAGTAATTTCATTTTCCTTGGATATATAGGAGGCAGGGTTTCCGGATCATATGGTACTCCTGTTTTAATTTTTTGAGGCACCTCTGTATGATTCTCCATAATGGTTACACCCAGTTACATTGTCTTCAACAATGTACAATGGTGTCCTTTTCTCTGTTTGTTTGCCAACTTGTACTATCTGCCTTGGTCTACTTTGTGCTGCTATTGAATACCACAGGCTGGATTATTTATAAAGAACATAAATTTATTTTTCACTGATCTGGAGGCTGGAAAATCCAAGATCAAGGAACTAGCATCAGGGGAGGATGTTCTAACAGCCTCAAAATAGAGCAGAACATCACAATATATCACATGGGAGAAAGAAAGATGGAGGGCAGAACTAGTTCTTTTATTTGGATCCTACTCCCACCTACAGAGAAACCACCTACAGAGCTAGTCTGTTCATGAGAGCAAAATCCTCATGACCTAATAAGCCAAAGGCCCCACCTCTCACCACTGCTGCTTTGGGAATCAGTTCACAATGCTTGAAATTAAGGTACACATTCAAACCACAGTTTTATCTTCATGACTTTTTGAAAGCAGCCTCTCCAATTATTACAAGGTGATAGTTCACTGTTGTTTTGACTTTCACTTCCCTAATGATTAGTGACATGGAGCACTTGTTGCATATCTCTGTGTGTTCCTTTAGTAAAACCTAAGTCCTTTATTCACTTTTCAGTACAGCTATTTATGTTCTTGCTATTGAGTTTTATGAACGTCTTATATGAAAAGTGTGCATTCAGACTAGCTGCTAAGATCCCTTTAGGGACACAGGGATTTCATAGCAGAGTGCTTTGGTTTGCATCCCAACTCTATGTCTGTTAAGGTTAAGTCTGGGAGGCAGCAGGTGGTGGCTCAATGCCTGGATCCCTGCTATCCATAATGGACAACATAGATTGATTCTGGCCTCCTGGCTTTGGCCAGACTCAGTCCCAGCTGTTGCAGGCAATTGGGAAATAAATCAGCAGATGAAAGATCTATCTATCTATCTATCTATCCCTTAGACATAAAAAAAATAAGTAAACAAATTTTTAAAACCAAGCTACTGGATATATTCTAATTACATATTATCTTTTTATTCTGTTTTCTTTGCTGTGCAAAAACTTCATAAGCTGTTTATTTTGTTTTGTTGCTATACTTTTATTATCATAGCCATAAAATTATTTGCAAGACCAAAATCAAGGAACTTTTCTCTCTTTTTTCATCCTAGAAGTTTTAAGCTTCAGGTCTTTAACCCATTCTGAATTGATGTCTGCATATGAGAGATGTCTTTTTCACATGGCTATACAAATGAAATACTTCTTAAGATTGTGACAACATCAAGCTTAAGTCATCATACAAAGGAAGATTTACTATAACTTGAAAAGATTTGCAATTGCTTTTAAGATGACTTTGTGTTCTCTTTCTCACTTTAAAAATATACATACACATTTACATGAAAACTTGTACTTGAGAATAATAATAATCTATTCAATAAAACTGAAGGCATCTGTGGAATTATTACAAGAAATCACCTTTGGGTTTAGTCTAAGACTGAATGATTTACTGCATCTCCTTTAATCCTTAAGATGCATATTCATTGCTGTATTTTACTCTAACTG
Organism: Ochotona princeps; assembly: GCF_030435755.1. NCBI lineage: Eukaryota > Metazoa > Chordata > Mammalia > Lagomorpha > Ochotonidae > Ochotona > Ochotona princeps. Next base: position 46,462,890 of record NC_080845.1, read on the forward strand.
CTGTCACTTAAATTGTCATGCAGAGTAGGGCAAATCAGGGTCAGTTTATATAAGCGGCATCAATCTGAAGAACTTCATCAGTCTTTATTTCAAGGCATTATGCAAAGAAAACTGGCATTAAGAGAGCCTTAACTGACAGCAAATGAAATCAATCAGCAAATCACTAAGCCATAATAAACTCACTCAATTTGTAGATAACCCTTCCTTTTCCAGGTCTTCACCTAGGCAGTCCATCAAGCATCGTTTTTTTCTGGCCCAAGTAGCTAAATGAATAGCAATTCTGGCTCCAGCACTTGAGAGTTCAAAGGCTTCAGTCTCTCAATAATAAGCACTAAAAGGTATTAACTAGCAATGTCATACGTACACTTAAAACAGACTTCAAAAATGAAAAAAAGATAAAAGGTCAAGTTTGGGATTTACTTTTTGCCTCAACATTAATAACAGAAATTATGTTAAAATCATTCAGCAACTTCACTATTTAGAACTAACTAGAACTGGAAGTTGTAACTATGAATAATCATATAAAATACATTCAGTATCGTTATATCTTGCCACCTTAATTTTTAATATATGCATATTGAATATTTCAAATATAAGCAAATATCACTACTGCACTGAGTTGGCATTTTTTTAATTACTACATTTTTTTTGAAATTCAAAAATGGTACAAATGAAAGTGACAGTTTTAAGAACATGAAAATATCAGTGATATTTAATTAATCTGCATAAATAATAATTCAGATAGAAGCATTTGGAGGGCATGCACCACCAAAGGGTTTTATACTGAACTGGAAACAAACACTAACATTGTTGAATATTTTATTCTTTTGAAGGTACGTGTTGAACAGATCAATTAAAAACTTCCAGAATTAAAACACTAAAACGTTTCTCAATGTATTTGGGTCACTATTGCTGACCCAAGGCCTCTGCAGTTTAGTCCAACATTGCTTGGATTAATACACTGTTTTCTAATGTGAAAAGCAGTTTTGCATGCACAGGATCTCATCTGGTCTCCCAATGATCCTGTGAGTGAAAGCAAGAAAGGCTTCACTGTTACATTTACAGATGAGGAAATGGTGGCTCAGGCTGTTGAGCGACTTACCAACATGCTTAAATTACAGAGCCAGGATGTCAATCTAGGCATTAGACCTCTCCACAAACATATTCTCTAATACTCAGTTGCTGCCTCCTTGCTCAGAAAATGGAATTATTTTATCTTTCCCAAATACTATGCTGTTAAGAAAGCAATTCCCATTCTGATCAACATGATGTGTCCCGCAAACTCAATGACATTCAGGACATTACACAGATTTGTGGCTGCCACCCTTCCTATAATCTGATTTACTCGCTTGTCTTTTAGAAGGGTAAAACATTCTCAACCTGAAATTGAAAACCACCTCTGACCAAGGAATACACATTTGCCAAATAAAGTGAAACAATTCAAAAAATATGTATGTGCTGTGTAATTTCCAAAGTGTTTTCATGCCTTTCATATGATCCCTCATAATCACCCCACAACGTACCAGAGCAGAGATTATGGTCTCCATTTTACAGGGAGGAAAACTGATATGCTGTAGGGTGTCAAGGGCAAGGACTCACCCAAAACAGTGATTCTAGAAGAGAACTTCTGGAGCTCTTTCAGCACCACAAGGACAATCCGCCACGTTTATCCATCATATGAAAGGATGTGTTCATGAGAAAAAGGTAATGCTGCTTAAAACAATGAGCACTCCTCTTCCCGTGGTGATGTGAGTCTGTAAGGGGAAGGGTTTCATCTGTGCTACAGCCACTCCTAGCTCTTTCCAATCACAAAACTTCCTCAATCTCCTGTAATACTCATCCTGCTCAGATGCTATTTTCTTCCTAATTATTCCTTTTTATAAGACACAACGAAAACTAATTGACCAACAAAAATTTTTTAAAGATTTTGTGAACCGTACCTGATTTTAAAAGGCTTACTATTTGACTTTAATTGATGTCAGGGCACATCACTCGCACCAGGTCATTCCACAGAGAAAGTAATTCAACTAAGTAATTTCAACTAAGCTACGGAGTAGAGAGTATGTAATTCTTCAAATACATGTAACTCTTTCCTTTAAGCCAAAGAGAGATGAAAAGTTCCACCAACAAAAACAATGGTAAACATCCACCTCTGGTCTCAAATACAACCCATGATGCAAGATGTAAAATGTCTCACCTGATAAATACTTAAAAACTTAAAACAATCCCAGCCTCTAACAGATATTCTTTTTATCAAGAAGCGCAAAAAATTTAGATACATTCATACATTTATCTGCAAGAAAGAGATTAAATATAAATGATATGTGTCCATAACTTTATAAAACTGTAGCTAAAAAAATAACTTTAAGCATACATATCACAATATTAGCATTTGCTGTTTCTGAAAGACAGAATGTTAAATGATCTTCATTTTCTTCTATCCCTCAATAGGGTCTAATGTTTTTATTGTTGTGAACATGTACAATATCTCTAATCTTTTTAAAGCTTACTTTAAAAATTCTCAGAATCTCTATCATGTTAAGTTGTTTAAGGAAAATGACATTATATACCAAATTGTATTATGCTACTATAATATCACAATTATGCTACTATAATATCACAATTTATAAATATAAGTAGATAAATAACCATAGTAATAACAAAAATCAGGTATATTACAACTTTTTATATACAAGAGTACTTCACAAATATAACAAGATTTTCATTCAAAATGTTGATTCTTGCATTTGAAAATATCATGAACTATCCTTAAATTCACTTGTGTGAAAAGGACTACATGAAGAAGAAAATATCATAGTGATACAACCTTTTAAATGAAACTGCCCTACATCTCTTTAACTTGTGAGTATGTAAATATGCTAAAATGCATAAATTTCAGCTACAGCAATTAGAAGCTCGCTGCATAAGCAGTTAACAAGAGAATACATGTTAAAAATTATGAAGAGTAATTTTAGATATTTTATTCTGTGACATTTAAGGTATTTACTAAATATTTTATTCCTATACAGACAGTGAAGGTACTAATGTCTGTCTCACTCTTTATATATTAAAAAATTAACAGAATTCCCAATTATATGCTCCTCATGATTTATTTATAAATATTTTTAAAGCCCCCCAAATTTTTGTGCCCTCAAAATAAACAGAAAAGGAAAAGACATAGTTTCCCAAAAGTTGTGGGTATAACACATAATTCAAAACCATGCCAAGTAAAGACAATGACCTTAAGGGGTTCGAAGTAATTAAAGGATTATTGCATTTACAATGAAAATGCTATCACTTAAGATCTCCATAAATAAATGGTTTCACAATGAAGACTCCAAAAGAAGTGTTTGTAAACATATCTTACATGCTACATTCCATGAGGTATCAGTATTATGTACTAAACTTTTCACACTTCAACGAGATGATTTGGGAAACATTCTCTTTTTAAATGACCTGAGTATTGAAGTTAAAAATCTTGATACCAACTCTTAAGGGCATGGACAGCTTAGATCACATTAGTTTCCTAAGTCGTTTTGTCAGGTATCTGAAACAGCATGTACGTTCACCCGTAAATGCTGCTGAACTCCTAGGTACCAGAGACAATTCCAAACTGAGGAGGTAGCCAAAGACCAGGGTTGAGTTCCTGATGTCATGAAGCTCTCATGCTAGTGGACAACTAGAATACAGTATCTGTTATACATCCCTCACTATTATAAGCACTTTCAGCAGGTTAGCCATTTAGCCATTGTAACACCACCATGAGTGAGGCACTTTTATTATCTGCATTTTACACATGAAGAGGCCAAGACACAGCTAAGAGATGAAACTTGCTCAGCTAACCTTCTGAGTCTGTATTCTTTATACTATCTTCACTCAAACAAAATCATATTCTACAAACAGCCTCTACCTTTATTTCTTTTTTTTTCTTAGCCAGCTTAAAAGAAAATAAAACTAAGCAAGCCAGTAATTCAAGTTTACATAAGGCAGAAAGGCATGATTAAAAACATGAATTGGTAAGTTTTCCTAGACATTGGGCATATGACCTTTAGCATCTACTTCATCCCAGCAGGTTTCATTTTTTTTTTCTCTGTAAAATGAAATTGAGGTAAAACACCTGTTTTTCAAAAAAGTGTTGCAGGGATTAAATGAGATCATAATGTAAGATTACCCCAGTAGTACCTGGTACAGAGTAAGCACTCAACAAATGTGGGCTATTGTTACTGTTCATTTAATGATTATTAGTTATCCCTGAATGCAGAGACAAAGGCATTTAATTATGATTACCGATGTTTGTTCAGGTAGTACTAGTATTACAGATAAGAGTTATTGAAAAATAATTCAGAGTATTAGATTATAGCAGGTCTTATCTTTACACAATATGGACATTTACTTTTTCTTTTCTGCTAAATCTGAAACACTTCAATGAGATGGTTTGAGTATTCTAGATTCAAACTGTACTAGACTCTTTCGTTAAAGGGAACTGCTCTGATTTAGTGTTTGCATTTTCTCATAATCATAATTTTTTTAAAAAAAAGCCTAATAGGGCTCGGCAGCGTGGCCTGGTGGCTAAGGTCCTCGCCTTGATCCCATATGGCCGCTGGTTCTAATCCCGGCAGCTCCACTTCCTCTCTCTCTCTCCTGCTCTCAGTATATCTGACTTTGTAATGAAAATAAAATAAATCTTAAAAAAAAAAAAAGCCTAATACACTTCTACTGGGGCGATACAAGCCATAGAGGCTTAGGCAAAAAGTTTCACTGAGACATGGTTTCACTAAAATATCACATAACACAAAGAAGCACACAGGAAGCTAACGAAGGCTGTGTTAGGCCAGAATTATTTATGGTTTTTGAAAAAAACTGAGGAGAATGAGGGAACAAAATGGGAAAATATGAAGGAAACATATTAAGTAACAATTCCCTAAAATCACAGGACTTCATTATGATGCAACAATAACAGCCAGTATGTATTGCCTGCTTTCTCAAACACTGTGATCTCTACATACATGCTTCCTTCATGTAAGTCCATATAAGTCCAAGAAATCAGAAGTATTAGACTTTTTTTTAGCTACATAAATTTGAGTAAAAAGTTACAAGGGAGTAATGTTTGGTATGGTGGGGAGGGGTTGTATTTTTTGCTTGTTGCTATTATTTTCCATTATATAGTTTTCTGGTATAGAGATTTCTCACTCAATCTTCCATCCACTCTCCCCTCTTTCCCTCCACCATCTTCCCCCATATTATTACAATAGTAGAGTCCTTGAGAAACAGTCACAAGTCCAACATTCTGCTATTTAAGTCTATCATGGCACTGTAGTTATGGGCAATGGTAGGAAATTTAGTATCATATTGTTAAGAATTATTTAACAGTTTCATTGGGAGTCCTTCTTTCAGTCCAGCGCGGAGATTCATAATACAACAACATATCTTTACTTCCTGGATATGCTAGTCTCCATTATACAGTTCATCTATGAGAATACATGTATATACATGTTTACCTATATATCTATTTGTTTTGTATTTTGCATGAAGATGGCCTTATATCAGAGGAAACATGATATTTGTCCTTTTGGAGTTGGCTTATTTTACTGAGTTTAATAGTCTCCAGTAGGGACCATTTTGTTACAAATGATAAAATTTCACTATTTTTAATGACTAAGTAGTAATCCATGGAGTAGTTGAACTGCAGTTTCTTTATGCATTCCTCTTTTGATGGATATCTGGGTTGTTTCCATTCTTCACTATTGTAGTTTGTGCTGCTATAAATGTAGGATTAGAGGTCACTTTCTCACATATATTTCATTTCCTTTGGATATATTCCCAACAGTGGGACAGCTGAGTCATATGGTAGATAATTTTCAGTTCTATTAGCACTCTCTATTCTGATTTCCATAGATGCTGAACAAAAAAAAGTTGCTTAAAACAAATGAAGGCATCAACCCAACATATCAAAACTTGTGAGACACAGTCAAGGCAATGCTAAGAGAAAAGTTCATTGCAATGAGTACCTAAATAAAGAAACCAGAAAGGCACCAGATAAACGGGCTAACCATACATATGAAGGAGCTAGGAAAACAACAGCAAAAGAATCCCAAGATTAACAGGAACAAAGTAACAAAAAGAAGGGAAAAAATAAGCCAAACAGAGACCAACAGAATAACACACAGATCAACATTCAAAGAGCTAATTCTTTGAGAAAATCCAAAAAATAAATTCCCCACTACTCCAATTAACCCTAAAAAGGGAGAATATACAAATCAATAAAATCAGAGAATAAAGTGGAAATGTAACAACAGATACCTTGGATATACATAGAAAAATCAGGAGCTAATAAAGGCAACTATACATTAACAAATTGGGAGACCAAGTAGAAATGGGTCTATTTCTGCACATCTACAATTTATCAGAACTGATTCATGAGGTAATTAAAAATCTCAATAGACTTATAATCTCAATAGCCATTGCTATTCAACATAGTATTGGAAGTCCTCACCAGGGCAATTAGGCAAGAAAAGGAAATGAAAGGAATTTAAATCATAAATTAGGAATTAAAATTATTCCTGTTTACAGAAGACATGATTCTATACATGGGAGAATGAAAAGACTCAATCAAGAAACTATCTGAACTCTTAAGAGAATTTGGCAGGGTACAAAATTAATTAAGATAAATTGATGGCCCTACTATACACAGATAACTATGGCTGAGAAAGAACAGTCTCTTTAAAATAGTAGAAAATAACCCTAAATACTTTGGAATAAACCTAATCAAAGATGTGGAAAAATTTAAAAAAACATTTAAAAAGAAACAGAAGACATTAAAAGATGGAGAAATAAACCATGTTCTCAGATTGATAGAATCAAACTCTTCAAAACTGTCCCTATTATCAAAAGTAACATGCAGATTCAATGAAATCCCAATTAAAATCCCAACAATTTTTTTCTCCAAAAAGGTGATACAAATATTCACTTACAAATACAAAAGGCTACGAATAGCAAAAGCGATCCTGAAGAATAAAAATCAAGCTGGAGAAATCACAAAATTCCAAACTCAAAGCATACTAAAAGGCAGCAGTCATCCAAGCAGTCTGGTACTGGTAGAGAAACAGAGATCAATGGAACAGAATAGTTAATCCACAAGTAAGCCCACACAGGTACAGTCAAATTATCTTTAACAGAGAACTGAAAATAATCCAGGGAAAAAAGATTGTTCTCTTCAACAAATGCTGTTGGGACAATTGGAAAGCAACTGCAGAGGTAAGAAGCAAGACCCCACCTCTCACCTTATACAAAAATCAACTCTAAATAGATCAGGGATCTAAATCTGCATGCAGAAACCATCAAAGCATCAGAGCAAGGCAAAGGAAGCTCTCCAGCAGCTAGAGGCATTGGTAAAGACTTCTTAGAAAAGTCACCAAAAGCCAACACAACAAATGAGACTGCATCAAACTAAGAAGCTTCTGCACAGAAAAGAATAAATCAACAAAGTGAAGAAGCAACCAATAAAATGGGATAAGATCTTTGCACACTACACACCAATAGGGGACTATAAAAACCAATAGGGGACTAATAACCAGGATTTATAAATCCCAGAGCTTCAGAAACTCAACAACAGCAAAACTAACAACTCTGGAAGGAATGGGTGAAGGAAACGAGCATGCATTTTTTTCAAAAGAACATATTCAAATGACTAATAGACATATGAAAAAAATACTCACGCTCCCTAGCTGTCAGGGAAATACAAGTAAGAACCACACTGAGGTTCCATCTAACTCAAGTGAGGTTGGCCTACATTTGGACATCTCGTAACAACACCTGCTGATGTAATGTGTAGGTAAAGATATCCTACTCCACTGTTGGTGGGAGTATAGGTATAGTGGTTTAATACCATGTGGAATGCCCATACTCCTATTAGCATGCCTGGTACAAGTCATGGTTACTTTGTTTCCAATCCAGCATCCTGTTAATACACATCCTGAGAAGCAGCAGATGACAGTTTCAAGTACTTGGGTCCCACGTGGGTGACTCAAATGGAGTTCTTGCAACCTACTCCAACCTGGCCCAGTACCAGTTATTGCTGCAGAAATTTGTAGAGTGAAGCAGCAGATTGACAACCTCTTCCAGCCTGACTTTAGCATGAAAGAAAAAAAAAAAAAAAGCAGTCTTTTTTAAGCCAGCAGTTCTCAGAGTCCAGGTGAATTAAATTTTCTCCTGAAGGAAAGCAGCTCTTCTAAGTTCACAGATAGCTAATCACTCATTTTCCTCCTCTTTCAATACTACTCACCAATCTTCCCTCCTTCCAAGCTATACAACTTTGCCCCATTGGAAAAGAAACAAATCGTCAGCTCCTACTGCTCCAAATGACAGGTATGCAGTTTGCTAAATGGTCCATGTACTACCACACCCTGAACAGTGACTCTCACTTCATAATCAAAAGTCGTGCCCTCTAAACTGTCCATTTCATCAGCACAGAGTGCAAAGCTAAACAAACATTGAGTTGCTAGATAAGCAGCCAGACTTAGCCTAAATGCACATATCTTTAGAAGTGAAAAGTCAGGCTTCATACTGTGAGACTGACAAATGGAAACCATTTTTTCATGTGTGGCAAAATCTATCTACCATACAGCATAAACTACAGATGTATAATTAATACAAGTGGACGACAATGTCATTCTAGGTCTCCAAGGTTTTATTCTTAACATTATCATAGGCCTAAAAATTTTAGTGTCAGAATTACTAGCAAATCTTTACTACAACTACTCTTGGAATTAAATCACTCTTGGGCTCCATTTCCTTGCCGTTGATCTGAGGAGAGTCACCTGCGAGGCAGACAGCACCACCTACTAACAGACTCATTGGAAGAATCAAATAACTGATATGTTGAAAGAGCTAAGCATTGTAGGCATAGACAATGGCAGAATGATGTGACACACTTAGAAAATAAAATGATGGAATTATGACTATGTTTGAAGTACTACATTGTTGTTCTACTGTAGAGGGAATCAGTGCGGGAAGAGATTTGGGGAAGGAGAGAGGGAAAGTCCCTGAGCTGATGGACCTGCATCATAAAGCTAAAAAACAAATAAATTTAACTAAGCCTGGTGCCTAGTACATAGTAAGTGTTCACTGAAATAGTGAATCCATGCTTTCTAAATTTGTACGTACAATGTACTGTACAATGCACTGATGGAAACGTTACCCACACATAAGTGGCAATGTGCATAGCTAACTTTATTAGAACCTGCAAGAGATGGTAGTTGAAATTAGGGGTCTCTACATGCAGTACACAGTTTGGCCCTAAAACTGACATTCCTACAAATCAGTCACTCTCAAATCACCAGAATCTAATTTGAGGAAACTTTGTATATAAATTGCCGTAAGTCCAAAGTCCTGTAAGACTCTATGCCGAGAGAATTAAGTACAGGATTAAGTTTACAACGACTAGAAAAACATCAAAATCATACTATATCCACAGTTACAATGAATCCATAAATATACATACTCAAATTTCAAACCTACATATTAGTCTTATCCTAAACAATGGTACAGTGTTCTCAACTATAATAGAAAGTGAAAATATATATGCTTAGTTTCATTATTGTATATTTTAATGCATTGATTAATAATCTAATGAAAGAGAAAATGAGCATATTTTTCTTTAAAGAACATGCATTTGAGTATGAAAAAATTAAACTAGATTATGAAACATGTAAAAGGTGAACATATATCAACATGGGCTAATATTAATTTTTTACAAAGTAAAATTCCACAGGGCATAACTAAAGAATGAAAAAGATTGTTTTAAAATCTCAAAGTTAAAATGCAGACTGAGTTTTAAGAAACATTTCTCCCTTAACTACACAGAAAATCTAGAATGCTATAAAGGTAACCTCTTTAAAAAAAAAAAAAACAGGCTTCCTAAAATTTACATAATGTTGATAAGTATTGCTAATACAATGATTGGTCATTAAAATAAAAATCAATCACATGTGAAATTTTGTTTTTTTCTGATTAAAAATTCTTAACTTTCAGAAAAAAAATCCTAAGAATTCATATGGACATAGATTATAAGGCTTCTTAGAACATCTGAAAATGAATGTTTCTGAAAATAAGTTTCTTCATTAAGTTTGTTTTAAAGTTATCTGAGGTTAAATGATTTTGTGTTTTGAATTTCATAAACGAAATAACCCAATTTCCACATAGTATTATATTGTTTACAATTAAGCATTAAAGGGGAAAGTAGTCTTCAGTACAAAACCCAGCTAGCTTACAGTTTTGCTGAGATGAAATGGCCACAAAAGAAATCTTGGATATATTTTAGAATTAACCTAAAAAAATACAAGGCATCTCTCTTGATCATCTTACCTGAAGTAGTTTATTTTAAAACAATAAGAGCAACACTTGGTGACTAGCTTAAAGATAATAACAACTTTAGTGTTATACTCTCCTCTGCTAGTAGGAAAGTGTGTTGTTTAAACTGCACTTTACAAAATACATGTTTTCCTGTGTGAAAGTACTTTTCTGGATCAACTTTAATAGAGTAGTCTTGGGCTTTAGGGAAAAAAATTGTGAAATATTCTGCTTAAAGACAGAAAAATTATTTGCATCTCCTTTAAATTATTCACAATACTTTGAGGCTTTCATTCTCTCCAGTTAGTGCAATTTATTTTTTCGTACGTCCCCTTAGCAAACAATGTTATTTGGACTCTAACCTGGCATGCTACAACCTCTGGCCCGCCCTTGAGCCCGTCCATTGCAAAGGTCTCCAGGTGCAGTTTGGGTAGCTGCAGGCTGAAGTCATTCCTACTTGCTGCAGTCCGTGACAGTGAGATCTGATCTCTGACCTAAAGGGGAAAAAAAACAGCATCAATGGTAATTCCCCTTCAGACACATTAACTGGGATGAACTGGGTCCCCATGAGCCCACTGAGTGGACTTGCATTGATCGCTGGACCTGAAATCCATGAATAAATTTAGGACTAATTGATTTTTCGTTGCAAATAAATCTCTAATTCAGAGTGCTGGGGGAGAATGTTAAGAAGAAAAAGCATCCTCCTGCTTGAAATGAAGGAGAGGAAGAGCAGTCACTGGAGCTCCTCTGATCAAGAGGTTTTGAATTATTTTTTTCACAGTTCCACCCTCAAAAGAAAAAGGAAAGAAAGCAAAAACACACACATACACACACACACACACCACACACACACACCAAGCAGTAAGCTCCTAATAATCATCACATTCTTAGCACGTTCAATTTAAATATTAACTGACACATAATGGGGAAACATAGCTATTATGCACTAGTTGTTGAAGAGAAAATTTTAGTGATACGTACACTGAATAAAAACAAATATGCTCAACATATAGGCATACTCAAACATAAATAAGTGGTTTGTTTGCCCTGTTCCTGCTTCTAAGTTGCCACATTACATTAAATTAGAATCATAATAATAACATCAATATAAACCAACCTGGTCACACAGGTTGTATATAAGAGAAGAGAAATAAAATCAGCAGTATTTGTGCTGTGTTTTAACTATGCAGAAAGATAACAATACAAGACCATCAGAGAGAGCAGAAATGCCAATTCTCTAGCCACTATGGACTCAAATGCAGTTGATATCACACTGCCACCTTCTGGACAAATTGGAAGATATTCCCATAACTATAAAATAAGGATAAATAAATATAAAGAAACACTCAAAAATAGACATTTTGGCTTTTAATTTCCAAACTTAAGTCAAAGCCTTAAGAATCCACAGTCTAGTTTGAATTTAATGTCAGTAAGCTCTCATTTTAAACATATGTCTTAATGACAGGAGTTTTCATATGTAGGCACATACTTTATATATGTGTCTATATTTTTTCATGCTACTTAGGCCCAGGCAGCTCCCTTTCCGCCATCCCAACATCGTGTCCCCATTCTGTTCCCCTGCTTTGTAACAAAAGTTTAGTCACAGCATCTGTCACATTTTAAAAATTTCATTATGCTGGAATAGGTTTTTAAAATTTAGCTTTCTGCTACCATGTCTTTGGTATATACAGTTGCCTTAAGGCTAGAGGGGAAAAAAAGAGTCCTTATGAGATAGCAAAGATCAATAACATGGATAACTATAAAAACAACATTAATTGTGCAAATAAATGTATTTTCTAGGTCTAGGTTTTCACTTGGCAACTAAAAATGTGCCTTGGCAATAATAGAAGATAGGAAAACATAGTTTTCATTTTATTTTTATTTAGCCAGATGATAAGAGTCTTTGAATTATTTTTAACTATGTGTCTAAATTACCTTATAAGTCAATACATTTCAAAAGACTATCAAGCTCAAAGTTTCTTCAAAACACACACACACACACACACACACACACACACAAACATATCATGGCATCTTTAACTGTAAATGCCAAGCCATGGATATAAAAATCCTTATATTTCATAAGTTGATCTGAAGATTTTTTTTTCTGCCAGGAAATGAATGTCAAATTGTATATAGGAAAACAAATACTATAATGCAATTTTTATGGGTTTTTATAATTTTATGAGTTTTTATAAGGATACTGGTGTCCCAATTCAGGATGTGTATCTATGTATCTATCTATATCTATATACACACATACACACATAACATACACATTTCTCTATGATGTATGCATCTATACACTTATATATATATATATAGTTAGAATTCTCTAGTCTTCAGTCGGGATGTGAATACTAAATTTAGCATAACAAAATAAATCATATTTTATAAATATATCTGCTTTAGGCCTTATATTTTATATGTATGGATAGCTCTGCTCTCTTGCTTTTTTGTCATGGATGTGCACTCAGATAAAAGAAAACATTAATGTGGATTAAGGTACCAAGAATTTATCAGCATCAAACCACTAGTGTTTTGCCTTCTACCCTTCTGAACCATAGTCAATAGATGTAAATATTTTACTGCACCCTGGCCAATTCATTGTTTGATGTTTAAAAACTCACCCAGAATCAAAGAAAATTTATTAAATTTGAGCCCCCAAATGAGATACTATTAGCTTTGAAAGTCAAGTTTAACTGTGATATTGATGATTCTCTTTTTTCTGTGACAAAATTCACTAGGGAAATCCTGGATGTCAAAGTACAAAAGCAGATTGCTAAAAGAGGCAAAGAGGGGGGACCATCAGTAGTGTAGGTATAATCCACAACACAGTGTGAGCCTGGGGGTTCCTTCACCCGATTAATATCAGCACCATACTTCATGCGTGAAGCTTGACACACAATCAACAACAAGCCATATATCACATGCTCTAAATAAAATGTATGACAATATGATCCTAGGTAATTTGGCATTTAAAACTGGGATATGTTGTTATTTGGAGATTCTCCGTTTTAATTTGCCAAATCAAATAGTTCTTTATGTTAAATGAGGGAACTTCAAAATGCAGCTGCTTTTGCTGCAGCTGAAGAGGGACACCATAAACAGAGCATAATTTGAACAATATCCGTGTTGAACAGTTTCACCTAATGAAAACTTATCTGCTGAATGTGCTACCAAGAGACAGTGACTCGTGACCTAGAGTAAATATAATATCACAAATAATTCTGTAAAAAAAAAATAAGATATTTTTATCATTTTAATTTACACTGACACTTGGATAACAGGCTTCTAGAATATTCTCCAAGCAACCCCAGAAAGTTTGTAGAAAAGCTTTGAAAAATGATTGCCTAGGAGTTCTTTTATTTTAAATGGTAAAGGGAATAGCAGTATCATAGAATATAAAACAGAAACACTAGAACAAATAAAAATTTAACAGTGCTGCAAAGGAGTATGATGGAAAGATGACAAAAAAGAGGAAGAAAATCAGGAGTAAAGGGAGGAGACTGTTGGAATGCAAGTAGAGGAAGGCAGTGTTGAATTTCAGAGGGAACAAGCAACAACAGGCAAGAGAAGCATTATAGAACTGCACAGAAGAATTCTCATCTTGTGTTCAATCTGCTCATAAGAAGAAGAAAGAAACAGAATAAACAGCCTGAGAACAAAGTAAATAAAATATAAAAGTAGGAATAATGTGGATTTTAAAAAAATAATGCCCACTGGATACAAAAATTATTCTTTCACGAATGTGCATCTAAAGCAAATTCTTTACTGTCAAAAATATTTGGCATAATATTAGAATCCTGAAATTATTTCTTCCTCAAAGGAATTGAGGATCTAAAGCAAAACCCTTACCATTAAACAATTTTTGAAGGAATATTTGGGTGTTAAATTATTTTTAAAAGAAAAAGCAGGTCCTTTAAAGTAAACATTTGGGAATGAATTAGAATTCAAACAGCCATCAGCCACCTTTCCATTAATTTGAACTTCAAATGTCATTCTTTAAATCCACTTAGAACACATTATTCAACGTTTTGCACTTTACCACAGGTAAGAATTTATATCTTTTTCACTACTTACATTTAAAACCATGTGTATGCAATAATTTTCTACTTCAAAATGCCTAATAATTCATTTCAACATATATTGGATTTTTCATAAAATTTTACAAAATAAGTATGCTTATAAAATTGCATACACTTTGCAACATGGTATAAAATTGCTCAGTTTTATATTTTCAAAAAGAAAAATAATTCCTTCATTATTTTTACTCTGAAATTACTCTTTTAGAATAAACCATTTATTCGCTCCCTTTTAAAATCATATATATTTAGGAAACAGATTTCTAATAAAGATCTCATAAGAAATTTTTAAAAAGTGTACAGCTTAAAAAAAAACAAAACTTTTCAAAATGTAAAAACAAATCTTGAAACACACTTATCTCAGAATAAATGTTTAAACATATTTTATTTTAAAAATCCAGATTAGAGATGCCAGTCTGTTCTCTCACTCTACTTTTACCACAACACAAATAATAGCTATTGCTACTGATTATGTCGACCATGAGATTAATAATTTTTGGAAAAAAAAATCACATTATTTCCAAAATGTGAACCTCTGTCTTTTATCATGCAATGATATAAGTTCCTCTGGACTCAAGGACATAATGTTAAAAACACAAATTCATGAATGAGTTGCCAGAAGAGATTAGGGTCGTAGGTAAGAAGTGAAATAGAGTTACAACACGAGTAAGAAGATGGACATAGTGCCTGAATCATGAATGCCTGACAAAAACAACTGGAATAAGGACTTGCCATCAGACCCTTGATTTGCCTGAAATTTTGTTTCATTCAAGTTATCATGGTTCCCAAAGCTTCTAGTAAATCTCTTTTCTTAGAGATATTCCAATGCAAATACAGACCTCTACAGTACGCCGTGTTCACACTACACTTTGCCTCCACTTTTTAGCCTTCCGTGGCCCCACTCCTTCCTGTGCATGTCTGCTTGCACTGATGCCTTATTACTTTCCTGTCTCCCTTTTATTTTTCACCACGGGTGCTAAATGTTTAGCCTCCATGTCATCTTTCAATGTACAAACACAAAAACAGTTCCCAGTCAGCTCACAACAGCCTGAGAATCAAATCCAGGGTAGTACCTGTGATTCTACATAAAGTTTTATTAGACCACAACCACAATTTTCCCTTTACCTACTGTCTGTCTCTGCTATCATAACAGATTTGAGTAGTTGAAACAAAGACCAGTCCACAAAGCTGAAATGGCCATCTGGTCTTTTACAGTAAAAGTTGGCACCCCTGTCCCAGAGGTGTGGCAGGAAAGACAATGTTTGTCATCAGTAACGGCTTTTTTTTTTTTAATTACTACACCTTTGCAACTAATCTATATTGTTTAATAAACCAACCTCATAACACCAACACAAAACACCATTGTAAAGACACTGACTGTTATCATCATGTTTCACGAAACAAGTGTATTATCTCCTATTGCACAGTCCACTGTAAAACCTAATAAGGCCCAACTTCGCTGGAACAACTACCAATCACCTACTCTAATAGCTAATCAGCTGAAAAAATGTTTGTAAACAAAAATGAAGGACATCAGTTGCAGTTCACCATATAATCTATAATGTTGGTCATTGACAGAAAAATTACTATGTCTATACATATTCTTAGAAAATGTATGATCAGGTAAGAATGTCATTCCAAACTCAAAAATTCTATAGTACAGAATAAAACAGTCAAAAATATTTAGAAAGTTCCAAAATTCTGTTAGATAATCAGTGTCAAAAGGTAGGATCAAAATATATCTATGCAACTCAAATGATATTGAGGACTTGAGCAATGACATCTAACTGAACATTTCTTTCCTTTTAACATTTTGTTAGCCGTCTGAGTAATAAAATGGGCAAAAAACAGTATTCTTTCTATTAATAATACTATCAGTATTTTCAAAGGTACTTCACACTTTTCCAAGCAGTCTCCACAACATCTCATTTGATTCCACCAGCCAACTTGTGAAACTGCTGCTCCCAACCCTAATATGAGGACACTGTGTCCAGCACTTTTAGCACCAAATAGTAAGGCCTCTTAATATCTATAAATGATTAATTTGTAGTTGAATAAATTATTTAAGATTTTGGTATTTATTCTATCTCCCTACCTAAAAATTTTTTTCCTTTTTTCTCTTATCTACCATAAATATCACAAATATCATAAAATTGCATAAATATCATAAAAGTGGTTTGTGACAAACAAAAACAAAAAAAAAAACTTAAGCATCCTTACTTCTCGTAGTTGTTTCCTTGCACCTATGGGCATTCTCATTCATTCATCTCTTTTTCTCTCACCCTCTACTTCTTTCTTTCCCCCCTTTGCCCCCCACCACATGCATACACACAATTATTATGCTGACAAGTTACCTGTGTAGCAACAACAATCATCTTTATACAATGGTTACAATCTCACATGGCAGATCTCCAAACCATGATGTCCCCAAAACTACATGTAACAGTTCCTCCTATGCTCAACACCTCCTGGGAGAAGACCTTGACACTTTCTCAGCAGAGGCAGGCACTCCGCTGGCACTGCAAGCACAGAACTCTTACTGCAGGAAGCAAGAGGTGAGAAATGAGCCTTCTCTTGCTGGCAGGTTATTTAACTTACCCTACAACTCTGGAGCAAAGCCAGAACTCTCCAATGACTTCCAGAAAAGAGGGCAAAATTCACCGCCACATGACCCATCATAGTTACATTCCAATTATGGAAATTTAAAAAAAAAAAGGATCACTTGAATCAAATTATCAAACTAGGCACAGCCCAATTAAGGATCTGAAGAACTGACCACTCATGTTAAATTACCCAACTGAAAAATATGGTGATTTAATCTTAGACTCCTATCAAGGCTCCAGATAACATGATAAACTTGTGATGTAGGCTGAACATACAGCATAGAATGCACCCCACAAATAGATTACCATAACCTTGAGTTGCTTGCAAACACAAAAATGTATACTTGAAAGCACTGTATAGATTATTACATTACTCCATAAAGAGATATTTTTCTTGCAGTAAATTACTTCCGGGGATAGACAGAGGTACATTGACATTAACTTATATGTGTTTTAAGTTCAAAACTGATAAAGCATACGTATATGATATTTGAGTGTTCTGTATTTAGTCAAAAAAAATTATTGCTTTTTGAGCATCTACCATTTTCAGCATAGCAAGGTCAAGATGACACTGAATGATAACACAAAAGAAAGTTACATGGCCAGAGTTTTTATCAGAGATCCAGCTGGGTTAACACCTGTATGTCCTGCACACCTCATCTTCAGGAACCAGGAGCAAGAAAGCAGAAGAATTCTGTTATTAGTCGTAATATTTAGAGTCATTAATGAGTCATTAAACATTAAATTGTTGGAGAAAAAAGATTATGTTTCATCTTTTAAAATACTTTGTTTCATAGATTAGAAAGTATTCTACAGTCTCCATGCTCCTTACAAATGCATTAAAACTGAAATTCAAAGACAGCTATATTATATATTCAGATTTTAAGATTATCAACACATGTTTAAACACCTGACTCTATAGCATCTTCTCTTATCCTACTTGCCTATGCTCTATTACACAGTACACTTTAAGAGCAAAAACTATCACATTTCTACTTCATAACAGTCAAACTAGTCATTTCCTATAAACTCGCTGTTAGCATATCTTACTTTAGAGAAATATTCTTACTGAATTTAAGCTCTCATAAATATGCTATTTTTAACAATCAAAGAAGTGGCAATATCAGCAAGGCTTCCTTCTCAATCTGGAGATGGCTTTAGTTAAGAAACTTGCTGAAGCTAAAGTTCTGACTCCTTCAACATTCATTCATTATGTGCCTGCTAGGTACCAGGCATGGAGATAAATGCTGAGGATATCAAAACTAAGGAGGCTAAATTCCATCCCTCAAGGGCTTCAAAATCTAGTGGAACAATTAATCTCTCAAAATGCATTTTCTAGCCTCCCATTTATCTATAATGTTTTGTTTCTCTGTCAATTGCAATAGGCCTTTTTTCTTCACCAGGGAGTACAATGTTAATCAATCTCAAACCTTTATCTATGACCTTGACTTTGCCCCCTGAGGTTCAAACTCACATGTCCTGCTGATTATTCCACATTACCTTAAACTAAGTAGTTCCAAAACAAAACTTACCACTTCTTCCTTTTCTTGTCTCTCAAAAAATACAACGGCCTACATTTTTGTATCCCCATTATCAATTAATGGCAAAATCCTATCACCAGAAGTATCCTCCCTGTCGCCCCCATACTCTATTTTACTGGATAAGTCTCATATTCTTTCCTCTGACAGCACTTATCACTACCCTCCCCCAAATTGTACCTGCCCTCAAGAGCTTAATGCAAGACCCTCCGCCCAGGACTCCTTATTAACAGACTCTTGGCTCTTAAAACCATCTCCAGCACTCACTAAAGCCAGTCTGTAAAATCTGTTCTCCAGAGCTCAAACTCAATAAGGAATTCTGACCACATCACACTCAAGCTTAAACTTGTGTTCACTGCACACTGCCTCAATTGTAAGATTTAAGGTTCTGAGCATATGTAAAAGGAAAAAAAAAAAGAAAAGAAAAATTTCTACTGTAGTACTTCAGACTAATCATCTGCCTGTAGCACTGGGTGCCAGCTTGTGTCCCAGCTGCTCTGCTTATGATCTAGATCCCTGCTTATGGCCTGGGAAAGTAGCAGAGGATGGCTCAAGTCCTCGGATCTCTACATTCACATGGGACACCCAGAAGAAACTCCTGGATCCTGGCTTCACACTGGCTCAGCCCTGACTACTGCATCCATTTGGGAAGTGAACTAGCAATGGAAGCACTCTCTCTTTCCCTTTCTCTCTCCCTGTAAAATTTTAAAAGTTAAAACTCAAATAAATCTTGTACATCTATCTGCCGCATTGAACCTCATTTCATAGACTTGCCTTGTACATGAGGCTAAATTAAGAATATGTAACTATTCATGCTTCCATGAATTTGCTCATGTTACTCCTTCTGCTAGCATCATTGTCCATTTTTCCTAACATATCAAGGCCCAAGTAGGCATTAGCTTTCTTCCAGGAAGCCTGCAGGTAGTCCCTGAATTTTCTAGGCATGTTCTATCGGGATGGAGAAGTAACTCTTAGGGCCACACATTTACCACAGTTTACAGGAATGACCTATTTCTCTTAGCAGACAGAGCAGATGATGCGTCTTTCAGACACACACACACATTTGTCTCTTCAAAGGCTACTACAGGTCCTGGCACATTATATGCACTAAAAAGCATTTGTAAAATTTAGCTCTTCACTAAAATATTGTGTTTATAATGGATTAGAGGTTTTAAGTAGCCTTATACAAGAAGCAAATACAAAATGCCAGCAAAACCTCCTACGGTATCCTAATTATTATTTCCAGTGTCATTCCAGCTCAATGAATTTAAAACATTCATAGTTGTAAGGTCTATGCGAGTTTCTGAAGTTTCTGGATTGTGACTATTGTGACTGTTTTATCTCTCAGAGAATTTTGTGAAAAGGCACTTAATATTTCTCAATGAGCATGCACTGTTATCTTTAAAGTTCATAGTACATTCTGTGATCCAATACAAGTTAATCTTTCCAAACTTGTAGGACCCAAGTAATTTCTAAAGATTTCAAGAATCCAGCAACCCATTTAATTCAACACAAAAAATAGACTACAAAAATACACGTATATTCCTGTCTACATGTGAATTCTACCTACATTCTTCTATTTTCAGCTATAGTAGACAAAGCATCTCTTTCCTGAGCATTTGGATTGTGTCTAATAAATTCTTAATTTTATCAAACCAATCCAGATATTATCCTATCACGAAAATTATTATAAAAGAATTAGTCTACTCATTTTTGTTCCACAAATTGAGATACATAAGAATATTTGTGGAGGTTCTTAATTTCAAAAAACAAAAAATTCCCACATTATCGATTTTATTGGAAGTCTGTTGGTAAAGATTTTAGGGCGATAAAAGTAAATGCTAGCATTGAACTTGACTGGACAATAAGATGCTGGACTCTATGTTTGGTATCTGCTTGCAATGGGGGAATCTCAACTGAACTTGAACTGTGGTTATGCAACAAGGTGGAGGAATCCACCATGGTGGGAGGGTTTGGGGAGGGTTGGGGAGAATCCAAGTACCTATGAAACTGTGTCACATAATACAATATAATTAATGAATAAAAAAATAAATTAAAAAAAAAGGAAAAAAATAGAAATCACTCAAAAAAAAAAAAGTAAATGCTAGGGTGGTTTTGTGGTACAGCAAGTTCAGTTGCCACTTGGACATACACATCCCATGAAAGACTACCTGGAATCCAGTCACACCTTCATTTCAGATCCAGCTTCCTGCTTACGTGTACCCATGATGGTCAAATACTCAGGCCCTTGCTATCCACATGGAAAATCCAGATGGAATTATTGGCTCCTGACTTTGGCCTGGAGCAGCCATGGCTGTTGTGGCCATGTGGAATGTAAATCAGCAGATGGGAGATCTCGTTCTCTCTCTAATTCTGTCTTCCAAATAAATAAGTCTTTTTTCAAAAACCGCAATAGAGGGGTTCAACAACACTCAGGACAAAAATGCTCAAAAAAGGAAACTTACAGAAAGATCATCTGACTGACAATCATCTAGTCAAATGGAGACATGAGGCAAAGCAACAAGGAAACAAACAAATGTACTATGGGACTCAGAGAAAGAAAAGAGAGAGAAAAGGAAAAGAACAAGAGCTTATCGCCAGAGCCTGGTCACCAGAGAACACTGATGATTATAAATGTGTACAACTACTTAAAAACATTTTGAGAGAAATTAAATAAAACATGATGCTTATGCTCATACAGAAAAAAACTGATATATATGCAACTTTTCCATAATTTGCATTTTTTTTTTTTAAAGATTTTATTGTTATTGGAAAGCCGGATATACAGAGAGGAGAGACAGAGAGGAAGATCTTCCATCCGATGTTTCACTCCCCAAGTGAGCCACAACTGGCCGGTACGCGCCGATCCAATGCCGGGACCAGGAACCTCTTCCGGGTCTCCCACGCGGGTGCAGGGTCCCAAAGCTTTGGGCCGTCCTCGACTGCTTTCCCAGGCCACAAGCAGGGAGCTGGATGGGAAGTGGAGCTGCCGGGATTAGAACCGGCGCCCATATGGGATCCCGGGGCGTTCAAGGCGAGGACTTTAGCTGCTAGGCCACGCCACCGGGCCCCATAATTTGCATTTTCCACAAGCTTTTCCAAAATCCTTCAAATGCATGCCTTTCAAAATTTTTCAACCAAAATAAGCTTATTTCTTAATTCAACTTTCAATAAACTTTTTGAAGTGTATTCTTATAAGCATCATTGTAACAGAAGAGCCTTTAAATATACAAAATAAATGTTGACAGAACCAACAACATAGGTAGCAGAATTTAACATTTCACCTTCAACAGAATAATCCAAGAATCAGAAATAGCAAATACAAACTCTAAGAACCAAAAACACCTAACAGATATATATGCAGACCACTCTAAGTCACAGAAGCAGGGGATATACTTTCTCTAAATGTATGCAGCTAATTTTCTGAGATAAACTACCTTTCAGGTCACAAAAAAGCTATTAACAAATTTAAAACTACTAAAATTATATCAGTAACTTATGTGACTATAATGGAATGAAACAAGAAATAAAGAGTGGAACAAAGAACTGGAAATTCTCAGATATACAGACATTTTTGAGCAGCTGGAATCTGCATTATGGTTGGAATAAGCTAAGATGCTGCCTACAAGACAGGAATCCTACATCTGCGTTACTGTTACAGCCCCAGCTGCTACAATTCCAGTCCTACTCCTTGTAAATGCTTCTGTGAAAGCAGCAGAGGATGGCCTAATACGCGGGTCCCTGCAATCCAAACAGTGAGATCAGTTGGAGTGCTAGGCTCTTAGCTTAGACTTGGATTAGTAAACTATTCTGACCATTTTGGAAGTAATCCAAAAAATGCCAGATCTCTCTCCCTTGAAACTAGTGAAAAGGAAACAAAATATAACAAAACTACAAGTCTCAGTAAAAGTAACTTCAAGGAGAAAATTATAGTGATAAATAACTACAATAAAATGTAAGAAACATGTCTGGGGGCTAACTTTATGGGGTATAGGTTAAGTCTCAACCTGTGGCCCAGACATCCCATATCAATACTGTACAAGTCCCAGCTGCTCTTATCTCTGAGCCAGCTCTCTGCAAATGTGCCAAGGAAGGTGGCAGAAGATGACCATGACCTTGGGCTTCTGTAGCCACACAGAAGATCCAGAAGTTTCACACTGACCCAGCTCTTATCATTGTGGCCATTTGGGGAATGAATCGGTGGATGGAAGATCTGGCTGTCTCTCGTTCTCTCTATTTAACTCTGCTTTTCAAATAGATAAGAAAAGTCTTTAAAAAGAAAAAGAGCATGTTCCCCTGTCACATATGTGGGAACCCTGGATAGAGTTCCTGGATCCTGGCTTCAGCCTGGCCCAGCTGTTGGGGGCATCTGGCTAATGAGCCCTGGGATCAAAGATCTCTCTCTCGCCCTCCCTCTCTGAAATTTTTTACTCTCCCTCCCTGTTCCTGTCTTCTCCCCTTCCTCCTCTTCCCTCCAATTCTCCTCCTGTCACTCTGCCTTTCAAATAAATCATCTTAAAAAGAAAATACCAGAAATCCAACAGCATAATTCACAAGATTACATACCATAACCAAGCTGGATTTATCCCAGAAGTGAAAGAGCATTCAATGTAGACAAATCAATCCATCTAGCACAAAGTATTCATGGGATCAGGGTGTGGGAAACAATCTGCTCATCCTCATTGTTGCAAAAACAAAAAGCACTTGATGTTTATGAAGGACTATACTATTGTAATAATATGGAAAAAATCAACCAGGGGGTGGGGACTTGTGAGGGGAGGGATCCCATGCCATATGGAATTGTATCATAAAATTCAAAATAAAATAAATAAAATGCTAGCAAACTATAACTTGAATGCCCAAAAATAAGTGAAGAAAACAAGAAGGCTATTAAAACAAACTGTAGGCATTTAAAAAAAAAAAGCAGTTGAGAAAAATCTAACATATGCTCATGATAAAAATACTCAAAAAATTAGGAATGAAACAGAACTTTCTCAACCGGATAAAGGACTTTTGCATTAGTCCACTTTAAATTACTTGAATTAAAACACCCAAGAGAGCTTCTCTAGACAAAAAGGGTGTATTATGGATTCCAGTGGAGATTACAGGACTGGTAAGCACCAAAGACTGGCATTTGGTAGAGGCTGGTTATGGCAGCCTGGCAGCGGCAATGATCATGTGGTGGGCTGGAAGCGAGAAACTGAGCTGAACTTTAGCGGAAATACTGAAACCTCTTACAAGAACAGTTGTAAGGCACGCTCCCAATATCCCAAAGACTGTCCCTCAGCCACACCTCTCAGATAACATCATTAAATCAACTCACTACATTTAATCAATCATTGTAACATCACAGTATAAACAGAAGCATGAGTTTTGTGGTGACAACTCTTACTCAATGCATAGCAGCATCCATGAAAAACTCACAGCTTAGACCCTGCTCAGTGCTCCAACATCTTTACCCTTGAGATTAGGAAAAACACAAGAATGACTGTTCTCAACACATTTATAGAAATACAAATTCTAACCTGCAATTACACGATGAAGAGAAATACAAGGTACTCAAATAAAGAAGAAGCAAAAACATTTTGCAGATGACATCACCAAATCCAAAAGAACTAAAGTAATCTTGAGCACAGAACAAGTTAAAGAGTTAAAATGGTAAGATTCTTAGATGAAAACAAAGCAGAAAGTGTTTAAGTCTTAAGGACTTTGGATTTGGTGATCGATTTCCAGATATAAAGCAAAACATACTCATAAAACATTAAACATTATCAAAATATAAAAATGTGTGCATCAAGAACTACTTGAAAAAGGGCAAAACCACAAACCTGAAAATGTGACGAAATGTATTCTAATATAAAGAACCTTAGAAGCTCAGTAAAAACAAAAATCAATATAACTTTAAAATGGGCAAAGGAGCTGGCTATTTCTCCAAAAAAGACATACAAAGAGTCAACAATCACATGAAAGGATGCTTAAAGCATTGGTCATAAAAGAAATGCAAATCAAAACCACAATGAGATACTACTTTGCACACAACAGGAAGGCCACTGGAAAAAAAAAAAAAAAAAAAAAAAAAAAAAAAAACAGAAATACCAGGGAAGCATTCAGATGGGGAGAAATGGGAACTCTTATGATCACACAGATTTGAAGTGGCACATCACTATACAAAACAGTTGGTGGTAACTCAAAAAGTGAAACATGGATTTAACCATGTGACCCAGCAGTCCCACTCCTGGCTACCAGTCCAAGAAAACTGAAGAGACCAGCAAACAAAAACAGGTACCTGAATGTTCACAGCTTTATTCTTAAGAGCCGAAGAGTGGCAACAACCCAATAAGCCACAAATTCACTAAAACACTCATGCCCCCCCCACACACTTGAATACACACCGTGTATATTCATACAGCATATTGAGTCACAAAAGGCAGTGATGTATCAATGCATATCCATATGAACCTTGACCAAAGCATGCTAAATGAAAGAAGCCAGACACCGAAGGTCACATATGATGATTCCGTGTATATAAAATGTCCAGAACAGGAAATCCACAGAGGAAGAAAACAGACCAGTGTTGGCTACATGGTACAGGAAGGAGTTACCAGGAGTAACTGCTTTCCTTGGCAGTGATATAAAGGTTGCAGAATTAGATAATTGTGATGGTTGCAAAACATTGTAAATGTGCTTAAAGTCACTGAATTAAGCACTTAATGTTTAAAATGTTGGTTTCAGAAACAAATTCAACAACTATAGATTTTCCCAAGAAAATTAAAAGCAGTCAAGAATTCAATTCAGTAGAATATGTGCATAAAAAATTAACATAATAGATATTGTGATGATTTTGCTTCTTCCTGTTCCTATTTTTATTAAACCCAATAACCTGAAATTGAGTTACTAAAATAAATAAACCACTGACCTACATTAAAAACTGACATAAATTTTTAAAATACTGATATTTAAATGCAATTAAACAAAAATGTATGCTTTTTTTGAAAATAGCTCACTTGTTCCTCAGTATTCATCTAGGATTGGTTACAGAATCTATATCTTCCATTTGGAGGATACCAAAAATCCACAGATGTTCAAGTTCCTCCTATAAAAGTAGCATAGTGTTTGTACGGATCCTACATACATTCTCTCATATACTTTAAATCACTACTCATAATGTCTGATAAGTAAGTGCTATACAAATAGCTATTACACTGTATTGTTTACAGAGAATAACAAAAAGGGAAAAAGGTCTACCATCTTTACTACAATTGATTTTTTTTATAAAATTTTTACATAAACAAATTCACAGCACAGATTTGGGAACATAGTGATATTTCTTTTAAATTATTTCCATGTTGGTTGAAATCAACAGAAGTTTGGAGCTCATGCATATACAATTAACCTTATATGCTTCTAAGTGAAAATGACCAGCATTCTTAATCAAACACTAGTAATGCTCTCAAATGGAATTTAAAAAATAAGGCCTAGGAGCAGGTGTTTGGTGTAAGTTGCTACTTGGAATAACTGCATCCCATATCAGAGTGTCTGGTTGATGTCCTAATTTTCCATTTAACATCCAGCTTCCTGCTAAGGTGTTCAGGGCGGCAGCATATGACGGCTCAAACACTTTGGTTCCTACCACCAGTTTTGGAGACCTAGACGGGAAATCCGGGCTACTGGCGACATCTTGGTCTAACCCTAGCTGTCCTAAGCACCTGGAGATGAAAGACGTCTCACTCTCTCGGAGTGCGTCCTCATTCCTCCCCACCACAAATACATTAAATAGAAAAAAATTTTAAAAAAACTTTTTAAAAATGATGTATAGTCCGCTGCTTATTTATTAGGATTTACACATTTATATGGAATGCATGAAATATAAAAATTAACTAATATCAAAAAATATATTTATTTTTCCTGAAATGTGTTTAAATTCTTTAAAATGCAAGAAAAGTGACGCCTGCACAGAAACAAATTCTCTTGATTACTGTGTCAGAAATTAATATTAAAACTCAATTTAGCAGGTAAAAAAATTTTTACTTTAGAATTGACACATACCATGAAAACACATGGTACAGAAATAAGAAACATAACAAGCTATAGTGTTTTCATTATGCTCAATAAACTTTAACAAAGGGTTTATACGTAACCACAGCTATTTTTACTGACCCTCCAACAGCCCAGACCTTCTTTCTGTACTCTTTTTGGCTTTTCCAAAAGAGCAAAATACTTATGGAAAGTTATTGTAACCAGAAAAATAAGCCTGAATATCTGAGGACAGGTGGGCCTGCACCGAACCTAACAGATTCAGAGGGACTCTATTCCACTTTCTATCCACTCTCTCTCACCCATATGTTAACAGAGGTGAGAATCAGCTCTAGTTAGCCAGCAATTGACCTCTTCCAAATGTTTACTTCAAGCTTTAAGATCACAAGATAAACAGAAATTCCAAAGGCAGAAACCAAAACAATTAACTATTAAATCTTAAGGGAAAGGAAGCCATAAAACATAAGTCACTCTGCACTGTTATGGCTCAGAGCAGGCACTTGGGCTAGCAGGAATCAGGCCAGTTGGGACACCATTATTCAATGTTACAATACCTGGGTTCAACTCTGGATTCTGCCCCTAATGCAGACACTGGAATCAGGTTCATGATTAGTTCTTATAACCCATTTTGGTGATATGGATTACATTCCCAGCCCTCAGCTTTGGCCTCAGTCAACCCCAGCTGTTACAAGTATCTATACAGTGAACCAGTAAGCAGAAGCTCACTCTCTCAAAAAAAAAAAAAAAAAAAAAAAAAAAATCTAAAGTGATAGCAGGCCATTCATTCCACAGACATGATCCCATAAACCATGAAAACCAAAAAACAAACTTAGAGGCAATCAGTCTCTATTAGGTATAAAATAGGCATATTTTTCAAGTTTTGCAAGGAAACAGAAGGTATAAGATCTATATTTTACATTAGTGATGGCTTCCCTAACATCAAAGTCAGTAGTAACTTCTAAGAGTATACTGTATGCCTTTTATATACATGCATATACAAAAATATGAAATAATAGATGAGTCAATCACAAGATGTACCAAGTAAAACAAAATCTATTCAAAGATGTTTCTTTGTAGCACATAGACTTGATGTTACTATTTTTTAAAATATATTTTTATTTTGAATTTTGAATTATGTGGTACAATTTCATATAGACTGGGATTCCCCCCAAAACTGTCAGATTTTCCCCTTTTACGCAATGGTGTAGCCCTTCATAAGGCATCATAATTCTGTCAGCCTCTTATTTAAGTGTCCCCCGACATTGTTGGTGCAGACAATGTCGGGCAGTCCAGCATCCCATTGTGTACACATGTCCAACAGTTTCATTGGAAATCCCTCTTTTGTCTGGAAGCAGGGATGTATGTTCCACTATTCCCCCGCATCTGCAGATGATAGGCCCCAGGACTCTATCACTATGCATTTCCATAACTGAGAAGCGATGAAACAAGGTCAACAACTGGTGTGACTTAGAACAGCCACAACAACAACATCAACAACAAATTACAGTACCATGAAAAATAACACACCACTGTGTAACCAACAAATGAGTGACAAAAAGGAAACACAAAAATCTCTTGGGAAAAATGATGCCGATGTGACTATTTTTTATACACACTATAAATGGACCAACTTAATCACTGGAGAGGAAAATAAATCAAGGCTAGAAAGAAACTTAGAAGAAAATAGTACTCCAAATATTGGAAACTTTTAAAAATATTTATGATGATAAGAATTAAGCCAGTTACTTTCAAGTAACAATGAATACGGAAGCCCAGAGCTTTTAATCGTGAAAAATACCTGCCTCCCCTGACAGACCTAGAACAACCTGCAGTTGTTCTCTTGGTTTGAAGTAGGATGCGAAGAGAAAAGTCCCTGAACTTTCTGTCTGTGTGGCAGTCCAGACTGAATGGGGAAACAGCTTTGTAACCTAGGAGTTTAGGGTGGAAAATATTTCTGTAATTTTTTTCAGTAACAAAATTGGCAAATTTGGATCCGTCACTGCCATCACAACTGGCTGCTGCTTGTCATCAGCAATACCAGGACATGCAGGAAACGGGACTGAGATGATCCTGAGCTCTTCATTTATTTTGGTTGTGGTTTACCTGAAATGAAGGTATTGTCTTCAAGGAAAAAAAACATCGTCTAAAAATAAAATACACTTGAACTCAAAACATTAGTTAAAAATAAATAAAATATTAGTTTTCAAAGGTTATTCAGTATCTCAAAGAATTAATTTTAGGACATTTTAAGATAATTATGAAATTTGATTCACTAAATTGTTTTAACATGATTTATTAATAACTCCTACATATCTTAAAATATATTCCCAAAATATTATCTGAAATACAATAGCATAAACACTTTCTCTCTATTTGTAAATGATGACATTAATGAATGCACCTTCTAATCTGGAAGAGACTACTAAGAAAATTCATAGATGACTAGTATACTAAGATTTTACTAACATCATAATACCCTTATAATACATCACTACAAATTAGAAGTCAAAGTTATCATGCAAAATTGAATTTCAAAACACAGATTATTATTAAATGTTAAATGTCTACTTTCAGAAAATACTCCTGTAACTAAAATTTCAATTTAAATAATGTTTTTGCCTGTTAGGTATATGCATATTACCAATTAAAATGCATTGTGCTTCTCTCTATATGGGACAGCTGGCTTAAGAGTGGAAAGAGGTTAGACAGTGTGATCAAACATTTTATCATTACGAGACATGTGAGAGTCTTAATGACCTTTGGTTCATTCAGCAAAGACCACGAATAACCCACATGCAATTTTATCAGTTTGCAGAAACTACCATTTTCATGCTTGTATCAAGTACACGAAGTTAATTCGAAAAAAAGTATGAACAATAACATTATATGATAGAAACGTTCAGTCATCTGCAAAGTACTTTTTGTTAACTTATTTTTAAAAAACTTCTAAACTATTTTGTGGTTAACCAAAATAACTAGAAGTGTCAGAATAGAAATTGAACAATATTTTTAAAAATGATAATACCTTGTGAAGCATATTTTCTACTGTTCTCATGTGATTGGCAACGCATTCTTTGTCTCTAGAAAAAAAAATAACTAGTTTACATCATTAATATCAAAAAATCAAGGATGATTATCATTGGTGTCCACTTAAAAGAACCAAGCCATGTTTCACTGATACACTTCCACATTTAACTCTGCTTTCAACTATGTTGCCTGTCTTACATTGCGGGGTGAGGGGAGGGTGGCAGAGGTGGGGTAGAAGTGAAACAAAACTTTAAAAGCAAAAAAGAAAACACAATCACATTATTAAAATTTTTATTGCGTTATATGAAGGTAAAAGACTAAAGTTATAGTGGGAGACTAAAGTTATATGGGGAGATATTATAAATGACCATATTATGCAAAACAGAATTTTTCTTCCTACAGTTTTTTTTGCTATAATAAATAAACACACATGCATACACACACACCCCTAAGACCCAACTGGGAATATGCAAAGTTATTACCTTCTCCCAGCAGCCTTGTTAATCAAACTTAGTCTTATAATAAAATTAAAAGCTTAAATAAAAAAAAAATTAATGTTAAGTTCTAAATTGAAAACTATAAATAATAGCTCTACAAATTTCAATTTAGATACTTGTAATCTCATAAGAACCTGTGTCTATGGACACACAGACATGTCAAATACCTGAATTACCAGCTAAGATTAAAAGCACAGTATGTAGCTGGAACATTTTCAAATGTGATTTCATTAATCTCACAATTCTCTGAGAATTCTAACACAGAAATCCACTAGGCTGGGCTTCTGATTTAACCTAGGGAAGTGAGACTGTTGAACAGTAATATCAAAATCCATTTAGTCAAACTTATACTTTAAAAACAATTAGTGTCACTTAATACAGTGGCACACACAGTTTTCACAATAATCATTGGTAGATACACAAACATGCCAATTTTGGGGCCTCATGTCCAATCTATCTTTTCACTAAGCTGGAGCAATGTTGCAAACAAGTAGCAAAGCTTATAGATAGCCTAAGATTATAGATATCCTTTCTGAGATTTACAGATGACATCCATATTTCAAGATATTTTGTGTTTAACAAGTGTCATCCTCAAAACAGTTTTTAATTAGTGTTTGGTTTTGCAAGGAAAGGCATTTTAATTCATATGTTTACAAAATATTGAGTTTCCTAGTATCAAACATTTCTTTAATCCCTAAGTAGGCATTCATTAAGCCATGCTATTATACAAAGGACTGTGTTACTCTGTGAAATTTGATGTGGGGAACAAATAAAATTGCCCAAGAGAATTGCTCAACTTGAACTTCACAGGTCATTTAAATTTGATTACTGAAGAAAAGAAAAATACTCCCATCACATATTCATAGTTGTCTGAAGCTAATATATATTTTTACATAACATATTACAATATGTAGCTATAAAACCCAGAGAATTCCCCATGATCTGTATGTTTTCACTGCATGTTTTAAAATGTTACAATTCACATGTTGGTATATAATTAACATGGCAATATTAGTATACTGTAATGTAGGCAGAGCAAACTTTAGCAGCCATGGGGCAGAAAAGGACTATGTGACAGAAGACACCAGGCAAAACTTCTAAATAAAGAATCCTGAATTTCACCTTAATGAAAACATGATTTCCTACATGAAGCACCACACGAGAGTCCGTAATGCATATAACGAGAGGTTATACGGGAACTTCTATAGTTTTCTGAGGCCTCCCAATAAAAAATATATTTAGTATGGTTGAGTTAAGAGTTTTCTTCTTTTGAGGATATAACAGAGAATTTCAAAGAAAGACAGCTGTACTTTTGTTTTCTAACACTGTATTATCCAGGGCTAAAACCCGGAGCATGAAAGTGAGAATTGATCTTTTGTCTGTTTTAAGTGATCTCCCCAAGGCCCTCGCGCTCACTTGGCTGCCATGCGGAGGGCACTCTCGGCATCGTGGATGTTCTCCTCCAGCCGACGCTTGTCCTGCTCCAGCTGGGTGAGATGTCTATTGAGCTGACGCAGGGATTGATCTTTTCTGCGCAGCTCCATCTTTGCCTCGGAGAGACTCTGCAAGCAGACAGAAAACAGAGTTACTTGTCAGCCTTGATAATTAACTTCAATTTATGCCATAGGCTATTAAACAAAGAAGAATACAGACTGACTGAGAAGTAGGCTTGGGTCATTATACATCAAGCTCTAACAAATTTTCTGCAAAAATTTCACATATTCCATCATCAGAAATGATAGCACAGGTGAGATTTTGGGGAAAAAAATTTGGCTACACAATAGAACTCCTATTTTTAAAAATATTTCAAGGCAAATAAATCCCTTTTTTTCCCTAAAAATACAGATTCAAGAAATCTCAGGTTGTGATTTCTTTTAGCAAGAAAGATTTCAAAGAAGAAAGCACATCAAATTGTAAGCCTTTTTAACTCTAAACAGATTTAACGTCAAAGTACTATCATATGCGCATCATATATACCAGGATTAGGTTACATGCGGGAGAACTGTCCTCTCAAGCTTTGAAAGTATCACTGCTTTTTAATTAAAAAAAAAAAATCTATAACAGATTGCTACATCTCCATGAACAAAAAAAATGTGCTCCAGAATAAAATTCACTTGTTTCTCAGAAAATAACACAAAAGTGAGCAATCTGTGACAAGTAATGGACAGAGTTATAGACAAAACTTGCATTCAGAATTACCCATGTTTCATAAATATCTTCCTAGTCAAAGAAACATGAAATGCGTTCACTGATATCTACTATTTACCTTAACTTGAAATACTGAGAACCAAAAAACTCCAAAATGTTAAGGGTATAATTTTATCTTGAAAGTTTAAGGGTTTAAGGTTTTAGAAGCAAAAATGCACAATTTAAAGGAGCATTTTCTACACCTTATTTAAAATGTTGGAATGTAAAACTGTATAGAAATCAGAAGATGTCTTAGAGCAAAAAAAAATTAAAAACTGCTCATATGCTTCCCTATCAAATTTCTAAAATAAGCTTTTTAGTTTTTACTGTATCTTTTGGACAATAAGTTTAACTAACCAACCTCATACCCATAATATCTTTCTTCTTTTATTTGTGGTTTAGACTTACATAACAACTAGCACTGTGCTTTAAAAAAATCGGTGAAGTAGAAATGCTATAATTTCATGTATAAAACTCTTCCAACAGTAATCTTTTAATGTTTCACAATGAGTTATATTAAAAAAATCAAGATGTACACATGGAACTAAAACAGTTAATTCATTCTAAATGCTGGTGAACCAAAAGCAATCATCCACACCAGGTATTTAAATGTATTAAAAGTTTTTTAATTCAATTATTTACTTTTCAAACAGCTGAGGTGTTGTCAGACAACTATACGTCAAAAAATGAAACACAGGCAATCTGTGCTTATTTATCACTTATTTCTAAGTATTAGAATATCTGCAAGAATATTCCACCAGGAAATAATCAATGATTCAAATCAACATTTAAGACATGACAAAGAATAGGTTTCTTTAAAACATTATCATCCAGTTTTGTGCCAATGTCAACAAAGATGGTTAAATGAACTAAAGTATAATAATAAGATTTCTTCATTTAAAATATCTGAATCATCTTAAAGTCTATTCTTGACATCTTTAAGGCAATAAAAAATGTTTTTTCCAGACATGTATATAAAACTAATGATCCACCATGAGTTATGTAGAAGGCCTGAATTCTTTTTCTAACAGAAATAATACATTTCTCCCAACTCATTCAATTTCTCTTGCTCAGCAACTCTAAATGACAAGGGGGCTGAAGCACGTTGGGCGACTCTGAGAGACCCTTGTCTGACATCATTCTAAAATCACATCTGACTGCTCATCAATCCTATGATACAACTTCAAAGAAAATATAGCTCATTGATGATAATTTCTACTATGTATCTAAAGATAACACTACTTCACAACACAGAAAGGAAAAGTGGGGTGAACAAAGTGATATAAATCATATTTCCCTAACTATGAAAATGAAGAGATAGAATAGCATGGGTGGAGGAGAATATCAAAGCTATGTAACTTACAGAGAGAATCCTCCTTTTAGAGACTTGAGGGACATATACTTCAGGGGGATGTGTGCAGAACACACACTATCAGAGATATTCATGAATATGCCTTTTCCCTGATTGTCCCCTTTTTGAGCACAAAAGCAGCATCTTCGAAAAATCTCTAAAACTAAAGTTTAAAGAAAAATGTATGTGTGTATCATGTGTTTACATATTTACCTGTATCATACACAATATATATCATCTGTAAATTTTAAGTTCAGCTTTCCTTTCCTCCTGCCCAGACTGATCTAATTAAAACCCACGATAAATTTTATGGACTCTAATATTTTCAAGTGAATAGCTGAGACGAAGCGGGTGTGCCTCCAGGCAGCAAGGCAACAATGATAAGCAGCAGGTTAGCCACTAATTTCTCAACCAGGGTAGATTGTGAAAGTGTGATGTTCTGATATCCAAGAAACTGTTCAGGAGAGAATAGGATAAATCAAGTTTAATAACTCTGCTCCTAATTGTTCCCCCAATGCTCAACTCTAATTACTTGGAGAACTCTCCTGACTGTCACCTGATATTAAGTTGTTGGAGGCTGAGCCTGGAACAGCGAGATAATCAATAAACATTTAGTGGGGAGAAGAATGAAGATCCTGTTAAGCAGTGGGAACCTGCAGCACCCAAAGCCCTTCTGCTCATGAGAAAACCTATGGGACAGCCATAGTGATTGCAAAGCAATAATCCAAAGCACTGTTTTTAGGCCTTGAGGCCTTTAGGCAACAGTACATTTGAGGAAAAAAAGGTTAACACGGTCACCCTAATTACAGCCCACTTTCACATACTTCATACATAAGCGAAGACAAGCCAATTAGGTAGAAAGGAAGATAAGGGAAGTTTTATTTGTATACTAATTAAACCCCTGATGAAATTAAAGGAAAAACATACAGCTCTGTAATTGTGTCTGAGAAAGGTCACTTCGGGTTCAGTTATCAGAGCAGCACAGCCTTGAGATACTTCACTTAATCCACAATACAGCCCTCATTTTGTACTTGGGTCTTAATATTCACCAAAAAAAATAATAATAATAAATTCAAAGCCTGATACAGAATTTATCTTCACATAGTGTTTTGAGCAGTTTTAGCTGTTAGAAAGTTAATGTTAAATATGATAACAGCTTCTTTTAAAAGACAGAAAAATAGTGTACCTATACAAGAATGAGTATCACAGTTCTACTTATCAAAGATTCCAGGTTTTATTGTAAATATGATTTGTTTTAAAATAAATTTTGTAGTACTATAATCTCAAACTATTTTAAAAGCTTTCAGGCACTTCTTTATTGCATTTATTTTTAGGGACTGAGTCGATACCATTTCTTGTGTACCTCTGATAGTTTGGGAGCCAACCAATACATTCATCAATCTACTCGCATAAAAAAACTGCATCTGATTTCTACTAAAATGATCATGAACATTAAAAACTGTTTATACAAATTGAAAATGAGCACAAAAAATATAGATACACAGGAAGTAATCAAGTATGGTATATTTTAAAAGCTTACAACTGAAAAATACAGTGAATGTGAATATTAAAACCCATACATGTTGTAATGTCTTTTTTCTTTTCTATAGTTTAAGTTTCTACAGTAAACATATATTACTATTAAATAAGAGCATCAATTGTTATTTTTAATTCACATCTAATTTATTTCTCAACTTTAAATGTCTATGATGGCCAATAATTCTGAAATTATAACTATAAAATGAAACTCTACTATTTTTTTTACCAATGAAAAGATATGCTGTAGTGGAAATTTTTTATCCCTAACATGTTTATTTAGATATAATTCACAGATTGCACAATTCATTCTTTGTAAAATTCAGTGAGTTTCAGTACATTCAGAGTTTAAAAACATCACTAGGAGTAGTCTTTGTGAAGTTCTTTGAAACAACAAAACATACTAAATATGAAATTCTAACCCATATGGGCACCGGTTCTAATCCCAGCAGCCCCACTTCCCACCCAGTTCCCTGCTTGTGGCCTGGGAAAGCAGTCGAGGATGGCTCACACCCTTGGGACCCTGCACCCATGTGGGAGACCCGGAAGATGCTACTGACTCTTGGCTTTGGATTGGCTCAGCTCCAGCTGTTGTGGTCACTTGGGGAGTGAACCATCAGACGGAAGATCTTCATCTCTGTCTCTCCTCCTCTGTATATCCGCCTTTCCAATAAAAATACATAAATCTTTTAAAAAAATTATACAAGAGAAAAAAATACTTCAAAAAATGTGGATAATAGGATCTAAAGGTAACTTAATTCTGGTGCAAAAAATTTTGACATCTAAGCATATGATAAATCTTAATCGAAAGGCATATTATGAAAACAATGGGCATGACTTTCAAAATTGTTTTTGCCAATAAAGAATTTATCTTTCAAAAATGTGTAATTTCTTATTTATTTTAAAGGTAGAGTTAGAGACAGAAGGAAATACAAATCTTTCATCCATTGGTTTACTCCTCAAATGGCTGAAAGAGTCAGGACTGAGTCAGGTGAAAGTCAGGAGTTTTATGTAGGCCTCTCCCGTGGGTGCAGTGGCTCAAACACTTGGGCCATCATCCACTGCTTCCCCAGGTGCTTCAAGCAGGGATCTGGATTGGAACTGGAGCAACTGGGTCTCGAACTAGTGCCAAGATGGGAAGCCAGGAATGCAGGAGGCAGATTAACAAATTATACAGTTACAGTCCCTAAAATAAACTTACTTTGTAGTTCTATTTTCTATGAACTTTCTAAAACATCCTCTCATACAAAGTTTACAATTTGATATACTAGAAAACTGATTAAATTAGCTCCTTGACTCACAATACTTGATTAATAAATGCAGTAGAGTATAAAAGCTAGTCATCTGAGAGGATTACATACCTCTCTAAGCAATTTTTCTAGATGTCAAGGTAATCACCCACCAAAGTTCTTTCTCAGAGCACACAGAACTGCAGTGGTGCAGGCCATTAGGCCAGTAGGAAGACCAAGTCCCAGGGGATACCACTTTTATAGATTTTCTTTTGCCTGATGGGAAATATCTATGGATCCACATTCCTATAGACTAAAAGCTAATGGCTTATTCCACCTGGTAAAAAAAACTTAGTCATACAAAATGAAACTCAAGACAACAGCACTAACTTTATAATGAATTAAGCTATATTTCTCTGGTTGGGGGAAACAAGACTTTAACAACTAGAAAAATGCTAAATTTACTAATATATGACTTTAATTTTTGAATAAATATTCCAAGAAACATCACAGTATGCATCTCTATTTCTGAATAAAAGATGGACTCAGGATACATTTAGCTATAAGAATGATGGACTTGTGACTGTTGAAGGACTAAACTCTTGTTGCAATATAAGGGAAAACAGTAGGGGGTGGGGATGGGGTGTGTGGAAGGGGAAATCCCTGAGCTTATGGAACTGTATCATGAAAAATAATTTAAAAACAAAAGATAATGTATAATGCTTATGAATGTTGGGAATTTATTCCCACATATTCCTTTTAAAAACGTCTTCCGAAATTCTTGCCAATATAAAAGGAAAATGCTAATCCTTCTCAGTAGTTTAAATGTGATCAACAGTAAAATAGAACAGGATATAAAGGAACTTTATAAAATTATTCAAAACAAACTGGATGTTGCTTGTTCTATGCCTCACATATAAACCATGAAACTCTTCCCGGTAAACTAAAAGTGCTAGAAAGCAATAAATTAAATGAGAAATATTTAAGACATATTTTTAAATGGCAAAAAAAAGGAAGATGGTAAACAATCTTCAGAGACTTCTTTACTGGAAAAACACACAGAAAGCACAAAATAAACAAATGGTAGCTAAATTTATTATGATGCATGGCATTTCAGCAATACTGTGGCAACAATGTTTAGTTTGAGTTTAAAGCAAATCTCTCTTGGCCGCACAGCAGGCCTCATGAGACACAGTACAAGCGGGTGACAAACAGCAAGAAGTGCCTGTAGCCAAATGAGCTTTATATGTGACCCTCTATGTTTTCCCAGCAAATGCCTGAGAAATACTAGGAGGAGTAATACACCTTGGTTCTTCTTGTTGGCCTTTATTAGCTACATCTACTCAGCAGATTCCAAAAACTACATTTAGTTGACAATTCTAGATGCAGAAGTCCAAACATGTGCTGAATTTCCTGGCAATATTTGAAGTAAGTAAAGCTATGAATTCACTTGTAAAAACCTATCATTTAGAATCAAAGTACTGTTTAAACATCATTTGAGAATTATCTAAAATGACTGCCAAAGAAAAATTTAGAAAATGTTGAATTTCAAAATTTGAATTTGTAACATTCAAATGAATTTACTATACAAAAATGTTCAATTTCAAGAATTCTTCTGGTGATATAACTGAATAATAGAGAAAATAATCTATTTGTGGTTTTTAAAATGCCCTCACATTAATATTTTCATTGCAGTAATAGGATTAAAACATTAAACTTAAATATGTCATAAAGTAACCAATTTTGATAAAACTATCCCAAACACCAGCTGAGTAATACAATTCTCTCATCTAAGAAAATCTGAACATCAAGTTTAAAATTGGGAAAATTAATTTTGGCCACTTGAGTTTATTAAAATTACTGATGGTATTATGTGCATTAAGTTTTGAATAATCTTTCAAGCACAGGCACCAGAAAAAGCAATCTAGACTACAGATCTTTCCTAGCTTTGCTCTGTGGAATGCTCTTTCTTTCTGTGGCTGCATTAGGTCTGTTTTTGTACAACACGGATAACAATGCCTGCCGTACACTACAGGTTCAATAAATATTTCCCGCACAACTGCTGTTGTTCTCTACATAATCCCTGGAGGAAAAACTACTGCAATAAGTAATTCCCATCATCACCATCACCATCATCCAACCATTTTACAAGTACTTAAAAACTCATTCTTTATAATCCAGTGAGATAGACAGCATTACCATGCCCTTTTAAACAAGAATAAACTAAGAATCACAGAAGTCACTAACAACTAAACTTACTAACAATTAAATTGGTTTATACCAAACTGAGCCACTCTCACCTAAACCCAAAGCTTTCTTCTTTATCCTTAACCAAACAGCATCCATAAACATTCCTGCAGATTTCAGATTAAATCCATAAATGGGAAATTTACATAAAAATACAAAGCCAAGATTTCAATTATAGAGCTGGTGTAATGATACAGTCGGCTAGTGTTGGCATCACATATCAGAGTGCATGCTCAAGTCCCCACTGCTCTGTTTCCAACCCAGCTCCCTGCTAATGTACCGGGGAAGGCAGTGGAGGATGGCCCAAGTACCTGGGACTCTGCTACCTCTGTGGGAAATCTGGATGGAGCTCCAGACGCAGCATCCAGATCAGTTCTGGCCATTACAGGCCACTATGACCATTTGGGAACGATATTCATTCTCTCTCTCCTTCCCCACAATCTTTCTGAGATTTCCAGTACTTATCAAATTCCATAAACCCCACAAAGTTTTAAATCTTTTTAAATGGCTTCTTTCTATTAATATTGAAAGAAAGCCCCATAATAGTTTTAATAGGTTTCTATTGTGAAAACAGGATCAATACCATTTCTAAGATGTACACAAAAAAATTAAAAATAAATACTTGCAAAGTGTGAATTGCGTAGCAAGCCGTTACAATATAGATTTTTATGTTATTCAAGATATATTCGGCTATTGCTTTTTAATTAGCCTTTCAAAAATCAATAGATTAATAAAGGAAACATCATTCACACAGAGACAGGAATATTAGCCAGACATGAACAAGAAAGAAATCCTAAATGGATGCAACTGAAGATAATCATGTTAAGTTAAATCAGCCGATCACAAAAAAGAAAGACAAATATATGCTCTTTCTCATTCATGGAAACTTAAAAAAAAAACGTTGATCTGAATTTAAAACAGT
This sequence comes from Ochotona princeps, assembly GCF_030435755.1. NCBI lineage: Eukaryota > Metazoa > Chordata > Mammalia > Lagomorpha > Ochotonidae > Ochotona > Ochotona princeps. The sequence goes on from NC_080845.1 coordinate 46,502,493, forward strand.
GATGAGTAGAGATTAAGAAGGGTGGAAAGAGTAACAAGGGGAGGATGAATACTGGGTATCGAAACACAGCCAAATACTAATACCAGGTTCTAGTGTCCCACATTATATTGGGGTGACTATAAGTCACAACAATACATTACATTCTATACAAATAACTAGAAGATAGGAGTTTAGAGGTTTCCAGCACAAAAAATAAAGGAATAAAAATTCCAGCAGCATGGCATTATCATTTTAGAATATGTACATATGTGTAAACAGTATACTATACTCCATACGGATGTACCTGCATTGTGTGTTAATCAAAAATGTTTGCTTTAAAAAAAAAGTTAACTTCCCCGTGTCTCTTTCCTTTAAAGATAACAAAAATAGTATTGCACATTCCCTATAGATTGTGAAATTCGATTTCCTGGTATAATCTCAACTTTTAAAATATTTATAACAGGAACTATCACAATAGTCCAGCAAGATCTCAAGCTCCAGAATGTTGCCTCTGCAGCCACCTCCTCCTGTTAGGGAGATCTTACCTGCCATGTGAAAGACACGTTCCTGTCGAATTTAATTCAGAAATGCTGCTCTTAAATAACTGATGCTGTGAAGACTGTCCTACAATGTCACAGAAATGGAAGGATTCATGCCCAGATTCATTAAAGATATAAAAAGCAGAACTGCATCTGACTCAAGAAAAATTACATTATACGCAACCTGAAAAAGATGAAGGAGAGAAGATGGGAGAAACGGAATGAAAAGGGAGACCAACATCTGAAATACAGTTCTGATGCCACTGCAGGTCATAAGCTTTGCCTGCACTAAGCCTAAGCCAGGGGACACGAAGCCAACGGCAACAACGAGACATGCTGTTTTCCTCAACTGCCTCCATTTCCTTCCATGTCTCTGATACCGTGAACACCCAACAACGATGTAGAAGAGAGATTCTTATACAAAAGCATAGAGGGTTACTTCAAAAAGGTCATGGAAAATTGAATTAAAATATAAATCTATTTTGGTACAGAGAGAAGCTGAAATCCATAGAGTGTTTTTCATAAGCATGTTTTCCATGGAGTTTTGGAAAAGCCAACATGTTTCTCCTCAAATTGGCCACTAAATGCAAATCAATCTTTTATTTGGATAGTTAACCAAAGAAGTCAGTCACATAATCTAACAATGAAAGAAAATCTGGCTATGACCTTTGTATTTTGAATATATCATCTCTAATTTTGCTCCTCCCAAAGGGACATTTTTAGGGAATAAAAACAAATGTAAACAACTTACTGAACTGGATAGACTGAATGAAGTGCAAACAATCAAAATATTATTCTGCTACCAAGTTCAAACATGCCCTCTTACATTTCCCTAAGAAATTCTTAAAGACACATTTGAGTATCTAAGGTTTTGTGTTACATGCTGCTCCTGAAAAATCTAGGCTCAACAAAAGGTGTGACTGAATTGTGTTTACTAATTCATTCCTCATACATATTTGAAGACCTATTTATGCTAAAGCCACAGAGAATAATAGCTAACACCGCGTGAAAACATATATATGGTTCTAGCTAATTAATGTCTACTATATAAGCATACAAGCATTGTTTTATAGTAATATTTATATGTCTATATAAACAGACGTTAATATAGTTAGTCTTCATAACAATGTGGTAAGAACTAGTAAATGAGAAACCTGAGGCATAGTGTTTAAGTCACTTGTCCATGATTACAAGAAGCCAGAATTCAAAAGCAGATCATCTAACACAAATACACTCCCCTTGGAAATTAATTTCTTAACTAGAAAAACATACAAAGTTTAAAAAGAAGTATTGGGGCAGGCATTGTGGTGTATCGGGTTAAGCTGCTGATTGGTATGACTCACCCTTATCAAGTCCCTGCAACATCACTTCTGATCCAGCTCCTTGCCGATGTGCCTGGGAGGCAGCGGATAACTGCTGAGGTACCTGAGGTCCCAACACTCACATGGAAGGCCAGGATGGGGTTCTAGCTTCCTGGCTTCAACCTGGTCCAGTCCCGGCCACTGCGGTCTTTAAGGAAGTAAATCTACAGATGGAAGATCTCTCTCTCTCTCTCTCTCTCTCTCTCTCTCTCTCCCTCCCTCCCTCTCCCTCCCTCCCTCCCTCCCTCCCTCTCCCTCCCTCCCTCTCCCTCCCTCCCTCCCTCCCTCCCTCCCTCCCTCCCTCTCTGTCTTTCTCCTTGTCCCACCCTCACTTTTTCCCTCCCTCCATTCTGTCACTCAACCTTCAAATAAATTTTTAATTTTTTTAGAAAAGAAGCTGTTTTTAAGCCTGAAAGTTGTAGAAAGTATTCTCAGCATTAAATAAAATGGCATGCCAGAGAAATTAAAAAGGTAAAATATGGCTAGAAAATGAGCTGGTTCTGAGAATGACAGCAGGGCCTAAAAGAGTACACGGAAACCAAATATGGCCAGGATCTGTACCCTTACAAATGACTTACGGGCACCACTTAATGGAACCGAACAAAAATATGGAGTGATGAGGGTGAGGCGGTGGTTTAAGAAAAATGGTTGGAATAAAAGGCTCCCAATTACCATCTTTTAACTGGAATTTGCTCTCATGTTTTTGTGAGCTTCTGCATATTTTGTTCATAGAAATGGCTCTATGGCCAACTACACGTGTCAGCTGTTATAATAAGCAGCCATGGGACACTACTAAAGGATTCTAGGCTGTGAAGCTACACTCTGATCTGACTCAGGGATCATAGGTACAAACTCTAACTGCCAAAGTAGAATAAACAATGGAGACCATTCTGCCCATACTGCAACAGCTGGGTTAAATCTCAGGGGTACTCTAACCAAGTTTTAATTCCATGTCACCTTTGAGTAGAAATATTCAACAATACACTAAATTTAAAAGTATTTTCAAAACTAGCATGATAGTTATTCTTAATATGCAAAATAGCATTATATCAAGATTTACTTCTACATTACTCAAAATGTATAGCCATATATTTTCTATCTCCACTTATTACTTCATGAAATCCTACAAGTTATTTGAATTAAGGACAAGGAGCCAAAAGCAATGTCATAGAAAAAAAAATACACCATGAAAAGATTACATTATTTTAGGAACACCAAAAAGGAGATGAACCTGATGAGTATTTTCTAAAGAAAACCACACTACTTGGTCTATAGTTTTAACATGCTTTCTACTATCATGCTGTATTATTTTCTTGAAAAAAAGATGTCAACAACTGGCGATTGCCATTAAAGGAGATTCCTGAACAACTAAAAGGGCTGGTGTTAGCTTTTCCATCACATAATAAACCATGAAGGCTATTTTGTGAATGCATATTCATAGCATATAGAATCATTCATTCCTCCTCACCTCCATTATTATACAGAGAGTGAGTTGAGTTGAGAAACAAAGAGTGTTAAAGACGAAGGCTCACACCCAAACAGTGACTGAAGTCAAAGCCGGAGGAGAAGCAGAGGGGTCGACCCAAGCTTCACTGTGACCTCTTCAGTAACTGTGCTTAGGAAAACTTGTGCATTTGTTCGGGAAGTAGTAATTAGAAAAGACATATTCTAAAGAAGTAATAATACAGCAACAACCAGTATTATATAGGTTTGTTTCAAATGAAACTTTCCTGTGTCTGTGTATGGACACGAAGGCATACCTGCACAATAAACAGTAGTACTGGGTAATAAAGAGCTTATCATAAAATTAGTATGGTATGTATTTCTGATCCTTCTGTAGCCAACCCATTCACCAGGAGAAAAACCTAATTGTTCTAGCCTACTAAATGAGCGAGATCACCATCTAGTGGTGACTCCTAGAAATGTCAAGAATATGGCTTTTGGAACTGAGAAATTGCTCAAGGGAGTGCGGGCTAACCTTGAGCACCTACCTACAGCATTCAAATTAAAGCAAAATAGTGAACACATTGACTTACATTGTTTTTCTTTTTGTACTGAAAAAAGCCTTTACAGGAAGGTAGCACATGGCTCCCTCAGACAATGGTTTCAACCCTGCTAGCTAACAAATCAAGGAACAGCAGCACAAACATTAAAAGGGAAGGTATGCCAAATCTGGTCAACAAGGCTACCTATAAAACAGATTTGTTTCAAGGAAAAAATAGTTATTGTAATAGATTGTACAAGGGCATTTAAAATGTTCCTGGCAACTGGAATTAGAACATGAATATATTTCAATGCAAACAATGTTTTTAGTTCATGTATAATTTTTCATAAAACGTAATTCCCATGATCTTTTAGAAGATGTCTAATTCCATTCTGCCTCAGAGAGAAGTATCCTTTCCAGTCTCAGTATTGTCAAGTTTATAAACTAGTGGTGCTTCTCCTACAAAGATTGTATTTCCTGTCCTGTCAAAATCAGGAGTGCCCAAGTTCCTTGTTTTGGCTAATGAAACCCAGCAACAAGTCAAATCTCGCTTCCCAGCAGATCCAAGAACAACAGTCTCCCGGAGACAGAAAACTCTATCAGCCTGACCTGTAGAGTGGAGAACACCTATGTAGAAGTCTAGCTGGCTCTCGATGAATGGGAATAACACATGAGAAACCACTTCTTGATGAAGGGCACTGAAATGTTTGAGTCATTTGTTGACCGCAACATAACACAAAGGATCTTGACTTTTAATTCTATATCTGCTAATTTAATGTAGAAATTTTATATTTATGGAATCATCTAAAGGTATTTTACAATAGCTGTTTTTAACCTGGTTTTGTTTATAGACCACTGAAAAAGAAGTGAATTTTTAAAGTAAATATGGAAAATCACAGTGGGCCTTAAAGTACTTAAAACTGATTTTTCTAAATGAGTTCCACTAAATAAATGTATTCAGTTGTATAATATTTATTAAATAATGAGTATGCGTGCATACACATATGTAAAATGTAATTAAATTTAACTTCAATCATTCGTTCAATGCTTCTGGGAAAAAAAAACGGATTTAAAAACCTGTTTACCTTCTAAGGAACAAAATGTAAGGATTTCTATTTCTTGGACTAATGCTCACACCACAGTATATGCCTAACTGATTCAGACTCCTTCCCAACTATATTTGCCAGTTTTTAAGTCTCTTAGCTGTGATACAGCACAGAAACCTTAAACCCACATTCTTTACTGACAAATCGTTTTTCTAAATTTCTCTGGGACCCTATTCTGTGTCATGTATCAAACAGATGAATTCTGATTCCGTCGTAGAAGCACACTCAGTGATTTCAGACTGCTTTGATTTCCTGACTCCATTCTCAGAGTACGACAAAACCACTGTCAAGGTACTTCATGTCTCATCTTTCACAGAAGTTTTCCTTGCTGGTGTTCTTAACAAAAACCCTGGTAGAGTGCGTATGTCTTTCTGCCTCCCTCTGGCAAGTGGCCAGCCTTCTGCCGTCAGAAGATAAACTGACAAATGTGCTTTACCCTTCACTGTTTCAAGCATTCGAATTGTATCAAGGTTAATACCACTTTATTTTTCGGAAGCTAAAACATAGAAAAGAACACTTTCTAGTATTCTAAAAGATCAAAGCACTAAAAGTCATATTCATTGAGTAACTACTCAATTGTGAAAGAAAGTCAAATGCAATTGATTTACGTTAGTAAATCTTAGTGTTTTCTTAGATAACAGACTAAACAATGATGTAAGAGTACAGGTCTACTGAACTTTCAAATAAAACTTAAGAATGTTAATTAAATCTTTCCTATAAATAAAAATGTATAATGGTTTAGAATAAACAGCCACATATAAGGGTAAAATTGCCCCTAACATGAATTCAACATGACCATTTAATCACACAATGTAACAATAAAATATGACAATACAGCTAATTACCCCAAATATCTAAGATATTTACATTTATGCTCATTTCCATATAAATGTAATAATTGAATTGTTTATTATGCTATGTTACAGGTAAACAAAACCATCACTGAGTCTCAGAATAAAAACCATAACAGTCAGCTTCAGAAAATATTAACCTTTAAATTAATTATGCTAAATCATTAATAATCATAAATTATTGTCTAATTTAAAACTGAATTCACTGCAACAGACAGAAGTATTTCCAGAGTCCAGAGTTGTGGCACAGTGGATCAGGCCACCCTCTGCAATACTGACATCATTCCCTGTGAGCAACAGTTGGAGTCCGGGCAGCTCTGTTTCTCATCCACCTCCCTGCTAATGAGCTGAAGAACTAACTCAGCAGAATATGGTTCACACACCTGGAACTTTGCTACTGACGTGGAACTCCCAGACACTGCTGCAGGTTCCTGGCTTTGGCCCGACCAAGTACTGGTCTGCCCCAGACATTGTGACCATTTGTGACCATTTGGGGAGTAAACAGTAGAAGAAAGGTACTTCTCGAGGCTTTGGAATGTGACCCACTGGAATACACTTGGCTCGGGTTGGGGCAGACCAGGCTGAGTCGGTTCACGTCATCCACTGGCAAGCCCAAGTGCTGAAACTGTGTGGGGGCCTGGCCGGGTTTGGTTGCGATAAAAAAAAAAAAAAAAAAAAAAAAAAACAGTACAAAACACAAAATGCCAAGGTGAAATGGCCTGTGCTAGTAGGGAATGCAACACCCGACCAGCACTCCTCCCACTGGTTTAGGTGAGGGACAAGAGTGTGATGGGCAGAGCCGGGGAGAGATGCGATACTCATTGGTTCCAATAGAGGTCGGGGTTCAGAAGAGAACCAACCCAGGGGTTAAAACCATCAGCTGATCGGAGTGATGGACGGTGGCGGGCACTGTGCTTACTAGTAGTACATGTAGGAGCCTGGACTGGGAATGCCTCAAAGTTTTTTTTAGGGGGATTCCCCTGAACAAAATGGAGGAATCAAAGCATTAATCAAAAAAAGATGGAAAATGGAGTAGATGAATCAACCACCTCAGCTTTATGCTTGCAGCGGAAAACTGGACAAGGGGAAACCCTAAGACGGACTATGTCAATCAGTGGACTCTGCACCAACCTCATCATACCTGGACTGTTGCTGATGATATGTTGGAGCTTCTAATTGATCGAGGTGACGCTCTGCTGGCTCTGCCTACAAACCTGAGAGGGCCTCCCTAAGAGGCCGTTGAACTTGAACTGGACAAGTGGGATGCTGGACTCTGCATGGTGTAAACTTTTAATTAGGGAATCTCAACGGAACTTGAGCTGTGGTTATGCATCAAGGTGAAGGAATTCATGATGGGGGAAGGGTTTGGGGTGAAGGGGGGGGAATCCCAGTACCTATGAAATTGTGTCATGTAATGCAATGTAATTAATGAATAAATGAATATTAAAGGAAAAAAAAAAAGAAAGGTACTTCTTGCTTTGTCATTCTCTTCTCCTCTCTATCCTTCCCTAACTTCCCCTCCCTCTGCCTTTTCTGCATTTTTAACCAAAAAAAAAATTCTTATGATTAGTCATGGGATATTTGTAATTAAAGGACACAATTTGGTTTCTTTTTGTACAATTTTCAAAATAACTAATTTTTCTGAGAGTTTTATTGTTATTGACATCAGTTCCTTAATCCATCAGTTACTATTTCTGGGTTAAGTTAAATTTTCTGTTCAACTTCTATGCATATCATAAGAATTACCTCAAATTTTGTTTAAAAATTCAATGAGATATTGTCTTGTAAATTGTTTGTAAGACTGCTGAAAAGATCCTAGTTATTTTTATCTAATACAAAGATAACTGCTAACAAAATACACAATCTCTACAGCCTCTATGCTAGAGGTCTGTGAGTTAAGAAAGAACCCCCACTAGAGTCAAGAAAAAAACAAAACAAAAATAATAAAAAATAAAACAGGAGAGAATCAAGATGGCGGGATAAGGTAAGGGCATATTTAGACACGTGGAGAAACATTACCCAGTGTAAAGTAGAGATGTTACATTCCAGGAAACAGGAGAGGACAGAACAACAGCAGATGGATACCTGGAAGCTGGCAGGCACAGGAAAGCAGTGAAAAAAAGAGTGTGGTATTGCAGTGACTGATACCCCAGCAGCATTCAGCAAACAGCAATCCGAACTACACAGGCAGATGGAATCCCACCAGCAACCAGGTGGGAAGGGACATTTACCAGGAGCTCCAGAGGCGAACCCAGACAAAGAACTGTTCGTCCTGCTGGTCTGTTTGATTTGACCAGGAGCAGAGACAGAGCAGCAGATCCCAGATGGGCAGTGCAAGAACAGGATGAATTTCATAGCCCAGTCTGCCCCCAGAGCCAAATTGGAAGCCATTTTGTTTAAGGAGGAAAAGGCTAGGGAAAGGACTGAGCATGCACTGAGCTGGGAGTGAACTCATTTCTGGCTCAGTGAACTGCAACAACATGGCATTCTAGAGGTTACACCCAACACAGGTCCAGGTAGCCCTCAGATCTGTCAGCCAGCAGATCAAGAACTCCAGTAGGTGCCATTTTGTATGGCGTGGTAAAGAATTTAAGACGGCAGGGACAACAATGAGCTGCACATGTGCTGAGCTCGGGGAGAATTCATCCAGCTCATTGCATTGCACTGGTCCCACAGGAAAATAATACAGACTTTGGAATGTACGGGTCAAAATAGGTACAAGTGGCCTTCAGACCTAACAGACAGCAGGTTCCAGCAAAATCACCACCACCAACAACAACCTAGTTATATAGGACACCTGGTGTCTCCCTAATCCTGGGACCTGCTCCAACCGGAAGAGGGAGAATGGTTGTACAGACAATGGTGCAGGCTGAGCACAGTATCACAGGAGGTGGAGAGAGGTGAGCCAGGAGCTGGGGCTACAGAGACCATGGTGGAAATCTTACATAAGAATCCAGACCTTGAACTCACTGGAGGGAGCGGCACATTTGGCTGGACACAAAGAGCCAAGTACCAACCACAATAATTAAATTGAACCGTAAATCTGAGGGTGACACAGCTTAGAAACCTGCCCCAAGAGAAGATTCTGCTAAACAGGAATACAATGACCAGGAGCAAAAGAAGAGACAAAGGCAAAATGAATATTACTGAAGATTCCCCTGCAAAGGGACAAAACCCCACGCCAAACTCAAGAGTTAACTGAGGACGACATTGAGAAAATGGGAGATACAGAATTCAAACGCTTGTTACAAAGCTTCTTATCAACAATGAGAAGCATGTAAAGCAGGCATTCAAGGAATTCAAGGAATATGTCACACTGGAAATGAATCAAATGAAAGCTGATATATCAGAAATGAAGAATACAGTGGAGCAAATTAAAAGTACAGTGGAGAGTCTCCAAAATAGAATGAAGCAAGCAGAAGAAGGAATCTCAAAATTAGAAGATATTTCCTGTCATCAGGAGGAAACAAACAAAAAGCTGAAAGCAGAACTAGATCAATCTAAAAATATATATATTCAAGAATTGAAAGAGGCCAAATATAAGAGTTATAGGAGCGCCAGAAGGTGCAGAAAAGAGAAACTGGGATTAAAGGTATATTCAAATAAATCATAAAGGAAAATCTGCCTAATCTAGAGAAAGAATTGGGAAACAACATCCAGGAGGGTCACAGAACTTCCAACAGGTTTGACCAAAAGCGATCTTCACCAAGACACATGATCATCAAGCTCTCTTCAATAGCACATAAAGAAAAGATCCTTAAATGTGCAGGTGAAAAAAAAAATAACTGACATATAAAAGAATGCCAGTTAAATTCACAGGAGGCCTCTCACAGGAAACTCTACAGGCCAGAAGAAAATGCAGCAACATTCCAGATTCTAAAAGAAAAAATTGTCCGCCCAGGATAACATATCCAGCAAAACTTTCCTGTGTCTTTGAAAATGAAATACAATTCTTTCACAGTAAAGAAAAGTTGAAAGAATTTGCCTCTTCCAAACCTGCCCTACAAAGGATTCTTAAAGATGTTTTCTTGACAGAGAAGAGAAATACTACCCAACAAAACCAAAGGCAAATGTGAAGAACATCCCAGTAAAATGACAACAGAAGACCAAATCAATGCACAACCCATTGCTAAAATGACAGGACCAAATTAACACCCATTCATATTAATCCTGAATGTAAATGGCTTAAGCTCAATCAAAAGTCATAGGTTAGTAGACTGGATTAAAAATCAAAACCCATCTATTTGTTGCTTGTAGGAGACATATTTTACCAACAAAAATCAGCGGAAACTATATCACATGGATTTTGGGGTTTTTTTGTTGTTAGTTTCTTCTCTTCAACACACTTTCTTCTGATTAAATTCTTCAATGACTCATAGATCATACAGTAGCATTGTTTTCTCCAAGAAGGTTCTTGATTTTCTTTTTCATTTCTTCAGTGACTCATTAGTCATTCAGTAGCATGCTATTTAACTTCGTGGTGTTCATTTCTTTTTTCTTCATGTTGTTGATTTTGTATTGTGGCTTTTCATTTAAGGGGATGTATAGTAACTGTGTATTGGAGACTGCCATATCTAGTAGCATATTACTTAACTTCATGGTGTTGTAAATTTCTTTTTTCTTCTTGTTGTTGATTTTGTATTGCGGCTTTTCATTTAACGGGATGTACAGTAACTCTGTAATTCAGACTCTCATAGCCAGATGTGAGAATGCAATGCAGTATGCATCTCTACTTCCAGATCAAAGATGGACTCCCAATGAAACTCTTAACTATATCTTGACAATAGAATGCTGGACTCTGTCATTGTCCATGCCATCACTGATGAACATGTGCCTGTTTATGAAGAACGATACTATAGTAAAAATATAGTGCAACCCAGTGATGGAGCAGGGAAAGAGGAAATTAATTGGGGAAGGAATAAAGGAAATCCCAGGGTCTATGGACCTGTATCGTGAAATGATGATAATAACAATAAAATTAATTTTAAAATAAAATAAAACAAACCACTGAAAATGTACAAATCTTAGGATAATAAAAGTACTTATTTGTGTCATGTTTAGAAGAAAGTACTTAGTAAAACATGAAGGTTTTTAACTAATGGCAAAAATCAACTTAATTCATCATATATTTCATGTGGAGTATTAAAAATGAGTATGATTCCAAAGTTTACATTTACCTGAAAAGCCTAGTTTTCAAACTCAAATGTACATTTTGAAAAAAAATTTAAGTTGCTTTAATGATGGCACATCAATCAACTCTAAGTCAGCCACAGCCAACCACAGTGAAGTCAAGAAGAAAGGGATTTGACGTGCGTATCGCTGAGAAGTGGGTTCAATAGAGAGCAACCCTGAAGGTTTTATAGAAGCTTAGCAAGTAAAAATCTTGCTAGACTTAAAGTTAGTGGGAAGGAAAATAAAACCATAGAAAGTTAATTGAGATGAAAAGGGAAGACACACTAAGGAAAAATCCCTTGTATATACCTTTCTGCAATAAGCCTGACAAATGAACAGCAGGCCAGGGAAAGTACGAAAAGGAAATCAAGACCAAAACACTCACACACAACCAACTACAGGGGTATGAATACTGTAACAAAAACAAACCCAGAAACCCAGAAAAATCACACACATTGATGTTCAGACTACCAGGAAAAATACGATTTCAAACAAATTTTTAAAGGCAGTTTTGTAGGCTTATTGATTTCTTTTGCACATTTCAACGTAAAATAGTTACTTTTTAGTCGACTCAGTAATACAACAAAGATCTCTCAGGAATCTGGATTTAACAAGAATCCTCTCTATTTACAAAAGAAAACTGTAATACAATTTAAAGTTCAAAATTAACTGAAATAAATTGCATGCAAGTACATGTACTTAACAGGCAATCTACTTATGCAATAATCCCATTTTTCTTCCCAAGCATATGTCAATAAATCTTTCCTACTGCACTATAATTCTGAGGTCATGGCCAAAGATGTTTATTAGTATAATTACAACGTAGAAATAATACCATTAAGCCTCCAGTTCCAGGTTTCATAAATTAATAGAAATAGAAGATTTAGGGGGTGTCAAGTGTGTTTTAAGTCTCAGACACTAAAATTACTCCTGATGTAGCTCTGTTGTTTTATACATGTTTTTTGCATTGTTTCCATTGGATCTTTCAAACTGCTGTTATGTCTTTTAAAGCACTTGCAAACTACAGTTTTATCATTTGGAAAATTACTATAAGACCTTAAGACGAAGAACCAAAATTGTCACACATCTGAAATGATTATTTGCAATGTAAAAAATCACCCACCATTAAAGAAATCTCAACAAGGCTTCAACATTCCATTTTTAAACATCTAAGATTCTACACAACTCTTAGAACATCATTGGAAACCTATCTCTACAGAAGCCTAAATACACACCAAGGCAATAGATTCTTGATTTCCCCCCAACATCCAAAGATTTCATTTTCATCCCAATAATAAGCAGAGAATAGAACTAAAAGAAAAATTTAAAAACAAAAAAGCAAGAAAGAAAAAAAAAGAAATCTCGTTTTTGACATTATGGTAAAAAAAATGGGGTGCACTGTTATACATGAGAAAGGAAATTTCCTTTAATAATGCCCAATTCTGTCTAAGTTTTCTAATATTCAGGATTTTGTGATTACTAAAATTGATTGAAAACACCACACAACTGGCATGGAGTTTAATTTGGGGGAAGTCTGTTTTTTGGTTTTGTTTCTTAATGTGCTTTCCTTTTAATAGGCAGACAGCCTATATAAAACAACCTCTCACATCCCTTTGCCTCTTAAGTAACACATAGTATAGCATATTATAGAAGTTGTTGATAAATCTCCGCTTGTTGAGGCACAGGTGAAATGTGTAAGGCCATCGTAGATCTAGACATGACAGATCTTTCGCTTTTTATTCTTAGAACTCCTCACCATCAGGGAAATAAACAACCAAAACAGTTTCATGTAAAGATATTTAGTTTAAACTAGACATTTAATTATCACCTCAAGAACTAGTGAAAACACTAAAAATGTACCAAACCACACTCAAACCTAGTTTTTCTGAGTACTATTAGTTGCACCACTTCTTAAGGAGCATTGATGCAGTAAATCACAACAAAGTTGTATGAGCACCAGCTCTTCTAGAAAACAGATTCAAACATTTTCCTTAGCAATCTTCAGCAGTGAGCTTCTTTCCTCATATTGACTAGCATGTTGACATAGTTCTTCGTTTACAACATAAATTGTACAGCAAGTTTTGCAACACATTCTCAGTAGAGAGAAAACATATGGTAATAAAACTTAAAACACTTTGAATGCCGGATGCTTTAGTCATACAAGGTATTACCATCCAGCCTCCTGTTTATGTTATTCCAAATCACCATATGTGCTTCATGCCTTCCTTTTCCCATTTTTGTGCATTTTTAGAACCACAGCTTTCATTTTAAGATGTACTGAGATGCTAATTTATTTCGACTGGGTAGACCAAAACCAGGGATTTTTACAATTAAAAAGTTCTAAATTTAAATTCCTATTGTAATATTTGCTAGCTATCATCATTTAGTCAAAACAAATTTGGTCTTGAAACAATAAAAAAGAGGAAGAGAGAGAATTCAGAGAACTAAAGAAAACTTTAGTCATAGCTGTTAGAAAAAGAAATCAAATGGGTACAAATTGGAAAGAAGGAAGCCAAATGATCTCTTTGTAGATGACATAATCCTGTGAACAAGGGAACCCAAACACTCCACTAAAGACCACTGGAACCCATAAAATACTTCAGTACAGTTGCAGGATTTAAAATCAGCACACAAAAATCAATAGCTTTGTATATACAATGTTATGACTATAAAAATGCCTGTGAGTTCACTCCTATTCATAATGGCTTCAGGAAATCTGAATAGCTTAAAATAAATCTAACCAAGGAGTGAAAGATCTCTACAATGAGAATTATAAAATATTAAAGAAGTAAAAGAAGACACAAAAAATCATCCATACTTGTGCATTAGAGGAATTAATATAATCAAAATGTTCATATTACCAAAAGAAATATACAGATTCAATGTAATCCCAGCCAAAATACCAAAGACATTCTTCTCAGATCTTCTCAGGAAAAAAAAAAAGCTAAAATCCATATGGGAACAAAAGATTCCCTGAATAGCTAAGACAATTTGAAATAATAAAACCAACACTTGAGGCATTACAATACCAGATTTCAAGACAAACTACAGAATATCAAAAATCAAAACAACCTGGTACTGGCACACACACGCGCACACACACACACACACACACACACACACACAATGGACATGTAGACCAGTGGAGCAGAATAGAATAGAAACCCCAGAAATTAATCCATATAACTACCGCAAACTAATCTCTCACAAACAAGCTAAAACAAATCCCTCAAGAAAAGGCAGTCTCTTTAACCAACAGCGCTGGGAATATTGGATCTGTGCACACAGAAGTATGAAGCAAGACTTCTATCATATACCTTACACAAAAGTCAAGTCACAAAGGAGCAAGCATCTAAATGTATGACTTATACCATCAAGCTACAAAGGAACAGCAAGGAAATTCTCTAAGACCTTGGCATAGACAAAGATATCTGGGAAAAGACTCACAAAGCACATGGAATAAAACAAAAAACAGACACACGGGATATACTCAGCGAAGAAGTTTCTGCACTGTAACGAAAACACTTTAGTGACGAGGCAACAAATAAAATGGGGAAAAAATTTGCAAAGTAATGCAACTGATTAATATCCCAGATGTATAAAGAGCTCAAGAAACTCAACAACAACAAACAATTCACTTAAGAAATTGCCAAAGGATATGAACAGGCACTTTTTTCAAAGAATGGAATTCAAGCAACCAACAGACACATGAAAAAAAAAAAGCTCAGGATTACTGGCCATTAGGGAAACAGAACTAAAAACCACAATGAGGCTTTGCCACACTCTACATAGAATGACTTATCATCCAAAATAATAATAACAATGATAATAATAATAAATGCAGGTGTGTATATGAAGAGAAAGGTTCTCTAATGCACCACTGACATGAATGTAAGCAAGTGCAACCATTATGGAAGACAGCTTGGAGATTTTTCAGGGTTCTGAAAACCCTGTATAACCTATTCATTACTCTCTTCAAATTTATAAAACAAAAGGAAATTAGCATATGACTGAGTTATTTGTACTTTCACATTCATTACAGCTCAATTTTCAATGGCTAAGATATGGAATTAACTCAAATGTCTAGCAAATGGTGAGTAGATCAAGAAATGTGGTATATATGTGCACAATCATATGTTTCCCCTGTTACACCATAGTTAATACGGACTATAAATATGTCTATATATAGGAACTTAAAAGTACATCTTGCAATTTGTTAGTTTTAGCATTTGCTTTTATATGCCTGTGGCCTGTGGTTTTTCTACTTTTTAGTTCTTGAATATTATGGTTCATGGTGTATTAAGCCTGTGAATATATAGTACATTGAAATTATTTTTTCAAAAATTAAAAAAAGGAAGGAAGAAGTGGGCTTGGGAAGAGTGAAAGGGAGGGTGGTAAATATGGTTATCTTTATAAAACTGTGCCTATGGATGACATAAAATCTGTTCTGTTTATATTTATAAAAAAATTTTCAATCACAATGAAGATTGAGGAGAGCCTTGCAGAATCTTAGGTAATAAAGACAGAAAACACCACAGGCATAAAGGACTAAGCCAGGATATTTAACTTCTCACAAATTAACAGGAGTTCCACAAAAGAGACAATAAACAAAAAGGAGAAAATGAGATTTAATTCTTGAAGAGTCAATTCAGTATTACTTCATGAAATTAAAATGTTCATCTTCCATGGGTTTAGCAAACACCTCATTTTGGTACATCTCTGCCGCCAATGTGGAAATGAACTTGTAAGCACTCTAAATTACTCTCACAGGTAACTCTTACAGCTAACTAATGTTATTAAGACCCTTTTAGAACTATTTAAATTTCCACTTCAAAATATTCAAACTGATTTTATTTATTAAAAATTTCTCATGGAAATATTTTAATGTGTACTAGATTATAGCTAGATATGAGTGAGACAATCTGGTATTCTATTGAACAGTAGAGTGACTACAGTGAATGTTAATGTACTGAATATTATTCTATTGAGAAAAAAAACAAAAGATAGGACTTCAGATGCTGTCATTAAAAAGAAATCTTAAATACTTGAAAGGGTAAATACATTTATCCTGATAGGACACTACACAATGAATATATGCAATGAAATTTCACATCATATACACAGCAATATACACAATTTCAGTTATATCTGTTAATTTTTTAAAAAGGTATATTGGGCACGGCAGCGTGGCCTAGCAGCTAAAGTCCTCACCTTGAACGCGCCAGGATCCCATATGGGCACCTGTTCTAATCCCCGCAGCTCCACTTCCCCTCCAGCTCCCTGCTTGTGGCCTGGGAAAGCAGTCAAGGACGGCTCAAAGCCAGGAATCCTGCACCCGTGTGGGAGACCTGGAAGAGGTTCCTGGTTCCCGGCATCGGATCGGCGCAGCACCGGCCGCTGTGGTCACTTGGGGAATGAATCATCGGACGGAAGATCTTCCTCTCTGTCTCTCCTCCTCTCTGTATATCTGACTTTGTAATAAAAGTAAATAAATCTTTTTTTAAAAAAGGTAATTGACAGTATAAAATGAAACTACATATATACAGATACGTATGTATGTATGTGTACATATATATAGAGAGAGAGTGAGAGTGAGAGAGAGAGAGAAATAATATAAAATGTCCCAAGCTCTGAAAACAAAATCCTGTAGTGGAAACAGAATAGGCAATGAAATCAGGCAGAGAGATCCCAAATTCAAATTCTGGTCCTAAACACCTACTTAAAGGTGACGTGGGGTAAATTCATTAATAACTGTGCTCTTTAGTTCATTTTTTACTTACAATCTGTAGTTTGTAACTATTACATGTATTTTTCCAGGAAAATGGCAGGATCACAGAGAAGGTACGTAAAGGAAGATCAGAATCTAAGGATATTAGAGCTATCATTTTCATTCTACTCACATCATCAAAGGAACATTCTCTTACAACTCACTGTGCCTGAACTCATCTATTCCTTGTCTATATTTTCAGTTACCAATCACATGGGTGAGGTTTTTCAAGGAAGACGCTTTAATAATCTGAATTCTGCAACACAAGGCAAATCGACAGGCTTTAGTTTGAACAGTATAAGATGAAAACGTATTCTCATCTGAGCTTTGAGCTTGGATGAAGTTAAAAGAAAAGCTGAGGTTGATTCTTCTTCTATAACACAAGAAATATCTTGGAACAGTTCGAATAAAAGAAAAGCAAACACTTTACAGCTCTTCAATTAATATTACATTTTCAAGCATTATATGTTATGTCCTATATAAATGTAACACCACCTTCAAGTCTGAACCCAAGAGGAAATGAATCACTTTTACAGCAAAGGACCTGAAGGTTCAAGGCCACGTAGATAAATGACCATTCTACACTAGTGCTGTCAGCCCTGCTGGAGTTTTGACCACTACGTGAGCTCAGAGTATATTAAAAGGGACCATTCTAATCAAAGTACTATAATGAATCTAAGGACACACAGTACTAAAGGATTAATATAAAAGTAGTAAAGTGTACATAGGCAATTGTTTCCTTCAACATCATGTACGACACATCTCAGAGCTTTGCTCTGACCAGATATTTTAGTCAAAGGCAGCTCTTAATAACAGAAAATTTCTATGAAATACAGAATACTAACTTTGATTTAGCTAAAAGAGAGGCTTTATAAATTATGACAATGAGATCATTGGACCGAAATACTTGCCACCACCTGGGGGGCAGTACAAGGCCAGAGTCAACAGTAGACTGAACCCATACATGACAACAACCATACTCAAAAGATGCCACAGCATGTGTTTCAGAAATATACACATAAGCTCCACCCAGCTGCTAATATCTGGCAGATAGGTGAGTTTGGGAGGGGTTCGGGCCTTGGGATTCGGGGGCAACTGCCGCTCCTCACAGTGTGGCGGCTGTCGGGGGTGCCCCTGCCGGGTCGGACTCAATGCTGGGGGCTCACACCAAAGACACTGCCGCAAGGCAGTGAACGAGTCCTCGGCCTCATCCAGGACCCAAGAGAGCTCATTCCTCAGGGTAAGTGCGCCATGAGGGAACTTGGGAACTGGCTTAAAATTCCTAGCTCCACCCAGCTGCTAATATCTGGCAGCTAGGTGAGTTTGGGAGGAGTTCGGGCCTTGGGATTCGGGGGCAACTGCCGCTCCTCACAGTGTGGCGGCTATGTGGGGTGCCCCTGCCGGGTCGGACCCAATGCTGGGGGCTCACGCCAAAGACACTGCTACAAGGCAGTGAACGAGTCCTCGGCCTCATCCAGGGCGGCCAGTGCACCATGTGGTGCCAGGCTTTGCCTGCTGGCTGCCCGGCCGGGGAGCTCTGGGGTAATGGATGTCCGAATTGCTGCTTAGATAGCTCTAGGGTGACCCCACTGTTTCTGGGTTCTGAGTCAATCCTAAAGATTCCCAACGCCAGTAACTCTTCTTTTGGAGAACTTCTAATCTCTCAATAATGCTGAGCTTTGAACATCTATAATGCAAAAGATAAGCCCCGGATTGTCTAGCAGGATATTTTTTTGCCTGACATGATGTTGGTTCAGGAGACTGGTCACATTAGGCAGGTCCATAATTTTAACTAGCACTCTAGAACCTTATACTGGGGTGGACTCTGTGCAGGATGTGTGGGCCACACCCTGTAGAAACTTTGGCCCCACTGGTAAACCTAAATTTTAGGTGGTTATGGACTAAGCTAGGTGTGACCAAGGAGCCTGCCATCAATCACAGGTAAAGGGATCCGCCATAGACTGGACTGGGCAAGGCAGCAGCAGCCAAATGTGCATCCTGAATAGGCTGTGGGGTGGGCCGGGCTGCAACATTCAGCAGCTCATACAAGGCCAAATGGGAGGCCAGAGTACACCGGGCACTGGCCTAAAAACCAATGGCATGTATGTAAACTGGGTTTGGGAGTGGATCAAGTGGAAGTACTTGGGAAGCTCCCCTGGCGAGTCATAGCTCTCGCTGGTGAACACGCCGTCCAGATCTGGGGGTCAGACTAGCAGGGCATAGTAGCTCCAAAATGTCTAAATTGGTAATGGAATGTAATGTACTGGGCAGGACTGAGCAAACCTTTGTTTACAAGCAAAACTAGAAACCAGCATGGAACACAGGTCATACCGAGCTAGGCTCTTTCACCTACTGGTCCTCAGAGCAACCACGGGCAGATGCATGATTTACAACTAGGAACAAGCCCAATCGGGGAGGTAACGGGACACCCTAACTAGGTTGAGGTTCCCACCACGGGGCGTATGTGCTAGAATTGGAGCTGCGTTCTATCTAGGAAACAGTTGCAGTCACCCGAGGCACTAGTGTGGGCTGGGATTGGATGCACCAGGCCAGTTCAGACCCCAACACCATCTGGTGTCATGGAGAACCAGGGTAGATGTGGGACTGACTAGGCTGGGTCTCAACCCCCTACTGAGCCATGCGTGAGCTGTATGTGGGTATGGATGAGTCATGGCCGGGCTGAAACATCCAACAACAAGAACCAGAATGGGGTGAAAGCCAGCCAGGAAAAGCCACTGTTCCTGCTAGGACAGGAGGTGAACTGAGTTGGGTTAGCTCAAGGACCCCCTGGCATGCGCAAAACCTGCCATTGGGAGGGGTTCTGATGGAGGAGCCTGGGCAACTCCTCTGGCAGGACACAGTCCCTGCAGGTAAGCGCAAGAAGCATGATAGGAAACAGTCCAGAATAGGCCATGGAAAGTTTCCCACTGGCACACATTCAGCATGGGTCAGGAGCAGACCAGGCTGAATCAGTTCATGTCATGCACTGGCAAATCCGATCACCAGATCAGAGTGTGGGATGAGCCGGGTTTGGTCGCGACAAAACCAGTACACATTATGGAATGCCAGGGCGAAGTTGCCTGTACTGGATATGAATGCAGCACCCAACCAGCACACATGAGATCCAGGAAGGAAGGGAGGGGCAGAACTGGCGGGGGGATTAAGGGGCTGGTTTCCTCACCGGACAGCTACTCCCACTGGAGAGCGTGGGCTGGGATAGAGACAGACTAGACTATGCAAGGCTACAACACCTGTGCGCTGCATGTGGAATAGATCAGGGAAAAGCCAGGCTGGGCTGATTATTCCTGCTGGTGCAAGCATAAATTAGAGTGGGTGAGGGATGTTTGGGCATAGCTGGCAGAAGCTGGCACTGGGGACTAATTCTGTCAAGTCAAATCACAGAACCACCTAAAGAGCGCATAAACCGGGACAGAGAGACCTGGGAGGGAAAAAGTGGGTTCCCCCTTCCTGGGTCACTAGTCCCATGGGAGGGCATGAAAACTAGGATGGGGGCTGGGATGGCTAGATAGAGAGGCACTCAACAACACCCGTGAGGGCTGGATGGTTGAGTTGGTTAGATAGAACTAAGCTTTAATACCCATTGACAAGTACCAGAGCCAAATGGGATGGGGGACAGACTGGTCTTCTGCTACACATACTGGCAAACCAGGGTAGGGGGGCGGGCCTGGTGTGGGTTATTGTGGGTCGCCCCAACTAGGCTGCAGCTCCCACTGGTTAGTGTGAGGTCCGATTATGTGCTGGGCAGAACCAGACTGGACTGCAACACCCATTGGTTCCAGTGCAACTCGGGACTGAAAACAGAACCAATCCAGCAATTGCAACCACCAGCTGATCGGGGTGATGGACTGTGCCGGGCCCTGTGCTTGCTAGAACATGCAAGAAACTAGTCTGGGAATACCTCAAGGTTTCTTTGGAGACCTCCCCAATCGAACTGCTGGACTCAGAACTCTAATCAAGAAAAGACAGAAGACAGAGCAGATCAGTCATTCATCTCAGCTATATGTTGGCAGCGAAAAATGGGGCAAACGGAGACTTTATGATGGACCATATCAATCAGTGGACGACCTCATCGAGCGAAACTGGCAGCGATTCATAACTGGAGAACTATTAACACCACTCGAGCACATATCTCAGAGCGTGCCCCACATCCGGGACTCGGGGTGGGCGGGAAACCGGGTGGGGCTTCTCCCTCAATATCCCCCTTTACCTCAGATACAAGATGGAAACAATATGGACATAATAGTATTACCCACTTCCCTATCCCCCTGAACCTTTTTTTTTCTTTTTCTTTCTTTAACTGTAATTAACTATGTAAAGATTGTCAACAACAATACAATAAAATAGATTATAAAAAAAAAGAAATATACACATAAACTCTGCATCTCTGAAAATAACATAAAATTATGCTGTCTATAAGATGCATGAAATATACATGTATATAAAATACATAATTATATAGTATGTACATATGCCGGTGTATAACTTACTTTCTCTAATAATGAATGTGACTTAAAAGTTAACCATCTGCGGGGAAAAGGGAACCCTACTCCACTGCTGGTGGGGCTGCAGGCTGGTACAGCCTCTATGGAAATCAGTATGGAGAACATTCAAACAACTCAAAATCAACATACCGTATGATCCAGCAATAGCACTCCTAGGAATATATCCAGAACACTTGTTTTGTGAGAAATCAACATGCACTCCTATGTTCATAGTAGCACAATCAGTAATTGCAAAAACATGGAAGCAGCCAAAATGCCCCTCAGCAAAGGACTGGATAAGAAAGTTATGGTTCATCTACTCCATGGAATACTACTCACCTATTAAAAAAAAACAAAATGCAGTTCTCTGTGGCCAAATGGGCCAAACTGGAAACCATAATGCTAAGGGAAATGAGCCAATCCCAAAAGGTTAAATACCACATGTTTGCCTTAATTTAAGATGACACTATGTTATGTATAACATGTTATGTTATGTATGTTATATGTTGTGTATAAACTAAAATTGAAATGTCAATGAGGTGGTCACAGAAGGTGGTTAAGAACTTGCATTTACTTTTAACATATTGGTTACTCATTACTATGTCAATTAATTCCATAATGATGTAAATTTTTGCTGATGGTATGTTGGAGCTTTTAATTGACTGGGATGATACTCTGCTGGCTCTGTCTTCAGACCAGAGAGGGTATACCTAAGAAGCTGTTGAACTTGACTGGACAATAAGATGCTGGACTCTATGTTTGGTATATGCTTGCAATGGGGGAATCTCAACTGAACTTGAACTGTGGTTATGCAACAAGGTGGAGGAATCCACCATGGTGGGAGGGTTTGGGGAGGGTTGGGGAGAACCCAAGTACCTATGAAACTGTGTCACATAATACAATGTAATTAATGAATTAAAAATAATAAATAATTTTTAAAAAATGGCTATAGGATACTAAAAAAAAAAAAATTAACCATCCACGGGCTAGAGGGCTAGCTCCGCCCCTCGGCCGTAAGCTAGAGGTGGGGCGAGTGGGGGAGGGACTGGAACCTTGGCTGGCCTAGAGGCGGCTGGCTTCCCCCCAGGGCTCGGGGCAGCCCTGGGGGAGCGGCCCAGCCATGCCAGACCCGAGAACGAGGACTCAGCATGCCAAGACCACTGCTGCAAGGCAGTGAGGGGGTCCCTGGCTTTGGGCGGCCAGTGCACCAAATGGTGTCAGGCTCTGTCTGCTGGCCACTCGACGGCGAGCTACAGAGTTTTTACGATCAGAAAAAGCTGCCCAGGGACACTCTTGAATAAGGCCAGCCTTTGTGAAGGTCAGAGATGAATTTCTGGTGAGTCCCAGCAATAGTAAACATAAACACTAGGGCAAGAGTGGGACTGAGACATGAAGGTTTGAATGAGAGTACCCATAAGAACTGTTAGAACCAGATTGTGTTACCAACCAAACCAAGACCCAGAAGCTCGAGTGGCCTAGTGGGGAGGTGGTGGGCATCTTCCTCCTAGGTAACTACCCCTCTGATGAACACGGAACCAAGATAGGGGTGGGATTGCGAAACAGAAATGCATATGCCAGTATTTATCTGGGCTGGGTAGAGGGCTGGTCGGGTCGAGTCGGGCTTCAAAATGCATCAATAATTTCCAGAGTTTGATGGGGGGCGGGACAGACTGAACAAGACTGCAGTAATGTTTTTATGTAAGTCTGATTGCTCCCAAATAATCTCTTTCCACTAGTAGAATT
The DNA here is from genome assembly GCF_030435755.1 of Ochotona princeps. NCBI lineage: Eukaryota > Metazoa > Chordata > Mammalia > Lagomorpha > Ochotonidae > Ochotona > Ochotona princeps. Next base: position 46,525,497 of record NC_080845.1, read on the forward strand.
CATCACATGCTCATGAAGCAGACGATGGCATCATTTTTCCCAAAAGACTTCTGTGTTTCCTTTTAATTAAGCATGTGTTGGTTACTCAGAGGCGCATTATTTTATCAGGGTGCTATACTCTGTTGTTGATGTTGTTGTTGTTGTTGTGACTGATGTGGCTGTTATGAAATGATGTCAATCCAGAAAACAGTAATATTATTTCAACTCCAAACAGCCTGTATCTCATGCAATAAGACATTGTGAAGTAACCAATGAACCAACAATCGATATGAGTCAGATTGCTTATGATCTACGTCAAGAATTGTAAAACCTAATAAACTTGTAAGGCCCTGTGATACTTGGAAATGGGGAGGGAGAGCAGAGAAATCTTACATCACCCCAGTAGGTGTGAGGAAGAAGGGGGAAGTATAACCCATCAGGATCATAACTGGTAACTCATAGACAGCAGTCTCGAGTCAGCAACAGACAATAGCAAAACTACAAAGACATGTGGGGGGAATCAGGAGCAATCCTAACAACCTCTTAACAGGAGGTCTTATGCATAGAGCAGGGGGGGGACCCCAGAGTGGAACAGGGGGACAGGAGGAGGCTTGTATCCCAACCCTGAAGACTCCCAAAGCCTCACCAAGGACTTTCAGTTCGACCACCAAGGACTACATCCCTACTGCCAAGGAGACCACGGGGGAGAAGGAGTGCCCTCGGAAGCCAAGAACTCTGAGGTCACCCACCCCCATTTGGACCTACAATGTGGGATGGAAGAAGCCCAATTCCTGCCTTGCAGGATCCAGGGTCATCAGAATGACAACCAGGATCCCTGAGCAGTCCGCAGAAACAGAAGAACAGTAAACTTCCTTCGGAACTAGGGAGAGGAGCTTTCTCTGGTCCTTGTCTGCTTCCAGCTTTGGGTCCCCACCCTCTTTTGTAAGGACCATCAGGATTGCTCCAGAAACTCCTCATAACAAACAAACATATGAACAAACAAACTAGAATAGACAGACAGAGAACAACTAGGAAAGCTTAGAAACAGACAGGAAGTGGCCAGCCGGGATGCACTTATAACTCACTGGGTGGGACACAAAGATCAGTTACTCCTCTCTGGGGTGTTGAAGATTTCTCTGCACACCCCTCCCAAAAACGTTCACCTAAACTGTTGACATTTGTCCTGTTAAAGTTATAGTTAGACTACCCAAAAAACAACCAGGTTCAGCAAAATCATGCTTCAATGCTATAAAATGCTAAATACTAACATTGAAATAGACAAGAGAACAGCTGAATAGCAATCTATAGCCATTTTAAGGTATATAGACCATGGTTGAATATAAACCAAAATTGAAATGTCTATGAGGAAGTTACAGGTTGTGGTCGAGAACATGCATTTCTCTAGTAACATATTGGTTAATCAATACCATGTCAATTAATGCCATAATGTTGTAAATGGTTGTAAATATTATGTTGGGTTTTTTACTTGATTGGGATGATACTCTGCTGGTTCTACCTTCAGACCAGAGATGGTCTCACCAAGAAGCCATTGAACTTACCAGGACAATAAGATGCTGGACTTTATGATTGGTCAAAACCTCCAATGAAAGAATCTCAACTGAATTTGAACTATGGGAATGCAACAAGGTGGAGCAATCCACCATGGGGTGGGGGGGGAGGGTTTGGGGAGGGGCGGGGGGAATTCCAGTGCATAAAAAAAAATGTGTCACACAATGCAATGAAATTAATAAATTAAAAAAAAAGTTAACCATCCAGTAGCACACCTTGTTTTCATTTATTAAGATGAGAAAGCCAATTTATGATTTATGTGATTTCTTATAAAACCAAGAATGGAATATTCTCCACTTTTCAGGTTGACTGACTGAGGCATGTTAGAAACTAACGGGGGAAAGACTCGAGGAAAATGCTTCAAACATCGATAAAGAAAATGTTATTTTGGAAAAGGCTCCAAAAGCACAGACAATAAGAACAAAAGTATACAAATGTAATTGTGTCAAAACAAGAAGTTTCTGAACTGAAAAACAATCAGGGAAGAGATAACCAATAGAATGTGTGAATGTGTTGGCAAAGTATTCATCTGACAGTGGATGAACATCCAGAACACAAGAGGAACTGTTTTGATCCACTTGAAGTTAAATTTTGTAGAGGATGATTAATGGTGGTGGGGGAATGGTGTCTGGGTTTAATACTCCATATTTGGATATCTGATTTTTTCAGCTCCATTTATTGACTTACTCGGTGTGTGATTTTAATGCCTCTGTTGGGAGATGGTTGGGTGAAAACATGTCGGTTTACTTCAGGGGTGTCTAAGCTAGTCAACTGATTTGTTTGTGCATCTGTATTTACCAAGTACCATGCTGTTTGGGTTACTACAATTGTATAGACGACTTTAAAATCAGGTATTTTTATGCATACAGCTTTGACGGTTTTGTTCAAGATTGCTTAGGGTATGCAGGGGCTTTATGATTCATGTGAATTTTAGTGTTTGTTTCAGTTATCCGAAGATTTGAATGGCATTTTGGTGAGGACTGCATAGAATCTATAAATTACTGTGAGCAGGATGGAAATTTTAACAATCATAATCTTTTCAATCCAACATCTGATGTCTATTTTTGTGTGTCACCTTCAATTTCTCTCAGAATTTTCAGTTTTATTTGTAAAAGTCTTTCACATGCTTGACTGAATTTATTTCAAGTTATTTTATTGTGGTTATGCACATACACTTCCAATTTCTTTCTCAGTTAGTTCATTATGGGTGTATAAAACCTAAACTGATTTTTTGTGTTTATTCTGTATCAATTTTACTTTTTTTGTTACTATAGTCTTTTCATGGAATATTTAGGTTTTTCTATTTATGAATCATGCCATCTTCAAACAGGAATAGTTTGATTTCCTACTTTTCCTCTTGCATGCTTTTTGTTTTTCTGTCTTGCATAACTTTTCTAGCTAAAACTTAGGTATGCTGCTTCTATTTCCTCAAGGCCTGCATCATGAATGGATGTTGAATTTTGTCAAATGTTACCTTATACAGATTATTAAGATGACACCACATGATTTTTATCATTCTACTGATGTTATATATTATATTTATTGATTTGTCTTTAATATATCCCACTTGGTCACATCAAAGAATCTTTCAATGCGTTATCAGCTTCAATTTGAAAATATATTTGTCCATGTTTTGTTGAAAATATTTTCATCTGTGTCTTCAGGGGTATTGGTCAGCAGCTTCCGTTTTGGGTGTGGGTCCTTCTCTGGATCTGAAATCAAAATAATGCTGGCCTTACAGAATAGAGTGGAAAGTTATCTTCTACCTCCCACCTCCGCTTTTTTATTATTATTTCAGAAGAACTGATGTTATTTTTTCTTTGTAGGGAATCTTTTGGTTCTCAAATCGAATCGCATTACTCATTAAGGACTTGTCCAGGTTTTCTATGTCTTTGTCAATTAAAAAAAAACTACATTTGTTTAAAAATGTACCGAGTTCTCCAAAATTTCCTAATTTATTGGCCCAGATTTGTTCCTAACAGTCCCTCATTATCCCTCACATTCCTGTGGCATCACTTATCTTCTTTCTCATCTGTAATTATGAATCCTCTCTCTCTTTCTTGGTTACTCTAGCCACAAGTTTGTCAGATCATTCTTGCCTTCAACTAACTGGGATTTAATTGCTCTTGTGTTTCTAGATACTTGAGATGTGTCATTCATTTGAATCTCTCTACTTTCTGACACACAGACATAATAGTACTAACTATCCTCTGAGTACTGCTTTTGCTCTATCCCATACATTTTGGAATGTTGTGTTTCCATTTCCACTTGTTTTAAGGAATTTTACAATTATCCTTTTGATTTTTCAGTAATTCATTGTTTACTGAGAAACATGTATTCTATCTCCATGTACTTGCATATTTTCTTAATTTATTTTGTTATTGATTTCTAGTTTTATTCCATTGTGGTTAGAAAAGATATGTTATATGTTGCCAAGAATCTTTAATTTGTTAAGACTTATTTTGTGGGCCAGTATGTGATGTATCACACAGAATGGTTCATGTATTGATGAACAAGAATTTTACACTGGTATTGTTGGATGAAATGTTCTGTAAATGCCTTAGATCATATTTGGCCTACACTGTTTAATTCTGATTTTTTTTATTGTTGTTGTTGTTGACTTTTTTTTTCTGTCCAATGATGAAAATGGAGTTTTAAAGTCCCTCACTATTATTTCATTAGAATGTACCTTTTTCTGGTCTAATGTGGTTTATAAAGTTAATTGGCTGACATGAGATATTTATCATTTACAACTGTCATATCTTATTGTTGACTTGATACCTTGACTAATATGGTGACCTTCCTTCTCTTTTTTTATGGCTTTTGTCTTAAAGTCTATGTTGTCTGATAGTGCTTTCGGTTTTCATTTGCATGGATATCCGTTTCATTTCAGTATTTATCTATCTATCCTGGTTAAGGGGGACTTGTATACAGAATATTGTTGGGTCTTTTCTTTAAATCCATTCAGAGAAACAGACAGAGATCTTCCATTCACTGGTTCACTTCCCCAGAGGCTGAAATGGCTGAGGCTGGGCCAGGCTGAAGCCAAGAGCCAGGGATTCTATTTGGGACTTCAACATGGCAGCAGGAGCCAAGCATCAAGACAACACTCCACTGACCTCCTAGCCAACCAGCAGAGAAGAGGAATGGAAATGAAGCATCAGGGTCATGAATGGAAGTTCATATGAGATGTCACAGTTGCAAGCAGTGGTCCACAAGCTATTCCACAATGCCAATACCAAATCTGTATCATTTAGTTGGAGAATTTAGTCCATTCACATTCAATGTTATTATTGACAAATAATGGCTTGGTTCTGTCAGTTTTAAATTTTTTTATTTCTTCTATCTTGAGAATCCTTTCCTCTTTTTCAAGTGCATTTTGCTGTTTTGTATGTTTTAATGATAAATAGCTTTGTTCTTCTGTATATAGAACTTCTTTAGGTATCTTGTAAGATTGGACTGGCAGTGATGAATTTTCTGTTATCCTACTATTAGAACATTTTTCTCTAAAAATGATCTATATTTGTTTGAAAGGAGGAGTTAAAGATAAAGAGGGAGATATGGATATATAGAGAGAGATCACTCTCCAAATGACCACAATGGTCAGGGGCAGGCCAGAGAGAAATCAAGATTGTGTTCTGGCTTTCACATATGGGTGCAGGAGCTTAAACGCCTGAGACATCTTCTGCAGTTTTCCCAGGAACATTAGCAAAGAACTGGCTTGGAAATGGAGTAGCTGGCATAACGGATGCCAGTTCTGTAAGAAGAAGCCTTACCCACAATACCACAGCACAGGCACTCCTGCTTTTTCATATTTCCTATGTCAGAGTATCAATATTTGCATATCTGGTACATTAACTTTTCTACTAATTTTAAGAAGTAATTTTCATGGTATAAGGCTTTTCCTACAAATGTGTATTTGGCTGTGAATTTGATTGTTATTTTGGCTTTCTTTCCAGGTGGATGCTGTAGTATAGTCTCCTTGTATCTTCTTCTTCAGCAGCAGATTCCATTGAGAGTACTGGCATGAAACTCACAGTCCCAGCGTGACTGTGTGGATTGGTCCACAGCGTAGCATCAGGGACACAGGTGTGTCAACCCTTAGTCCATGTGGTAAGACTAAGAGAATGCCATCCCAGTGGCCCAGAAGGGTCGATCAGGCACCAACATTGGCAGGAGTTGACGAGAGACATGATATACCAGGTGGAAGCCCATCAGGAGCATGTGGGTCCCTGTAATGCCAGCACCATGTTTCCACATAATGTCTTGGCACCAACTTACTTTTATTCTCCAAAGTAGTTATTCTCTCCATGTACTATTTCGAATTGCTTATGATTATGTTTGCATCTTCCCTATACAATGCAAGCAATGTTATCTATTAACCTATTGTGACAACTAGACAAAGTAACGCAAAGGGCCACGCATTGTGTCTAACCAAAATATACGTGTTCAGTAATGCTAGGCGTTTCGCACAACCAAATTAAAAATGACAAATATGAACAAAAAATACCATATTTGCATTTTATGCTTATGGCCTGGCACAAAACAATATGCCTTTTCTCATGTCACACTGGCAAGGATTCTTGGTTTGGATTTCTTGTTACTGAGTTTTAATAATGACATCTAATAATATTCAATGCCAATCAAGATGGAACTTGACAGATGCTCTTAAACACTCACAATGATTCTGAAAAAAGCCACAGCCTTAGAGAAAAAAGGCACAAAGAAACTTTTTAATTTTTCTATCTTTTGGTTTTACCAATTTGCTTCCTGATCACTCTCCTGAGAACATAATCAGCTCTGTTATCAGACTTAATTGTGTAGGATGTTCATTTTAATTTTTAATGGGAAAAAACAGACACAAGCATATAGATACAATAATAAGGAAATAAAAATCAGCACATTCATAGGATGCAATTTTATATGGCTCATTTTGAGTTTTTTTACTAATATTCCATAAATGGCAACCCCAATCATGCAATTGCTCCACAGCATCTTTAATTTAATACTCTCACATTCATATCTAATCTCTGAAAAAAAAATATTGTAAGCTTCACCTTCCAATGAGGTTAGTGCTGTGGCACAGCAAGTTAGGCCATTGTCTGCAGCACCGGCATGCCATATGGGTGCCAATATAAGTCCTCGCTGCTCCACTTCTAATCCAATCCTCCCTGCTAATGAACCTGGGAAAGTGGCAGAAGAGGACACCCACATAGGATGCCTGCAAGGAGTACCAGGCTCCTGGCTTCAACCTGGTCCAACCCAAAACATTATGGCCATTTAGGAAATAAGCTAGCAGAATAAAACTCTCTCTTTGTCTCCCTCTTTCTTCTTACTTTCTTCTATCTCTAACTCCACCTTTCAAATAAATAAATAATTTTTAAATGCAAAAATGCTTAGAATATCACTGCCTTATTTTAGAATACTACCACTTTTCAAGAGTTATTTATTTTAGTTAAAGTCAAAGTTACATCTGCTTAGTTCACCCCCTTCATGGCCACAACACCAAAGTCAGGAGCTAAAAGGCAGAGCTTCTTCTGGGTCTCCCACGAGTGCAGCAAGGAACAAGACACTTCAGCCATTTTTCACTGTTTTTCCCAGACCATAAGCAGGGAGATGCATTAGAAGTAATCCTGCGACTGGTGTCCCTATGGGATGCCAGCCTCAAAAACAGCAACCTTACAAAATACATACAACCTAGACCCCAAAACTATTTCTACTCTGGACTCCTAGCACTCTAAGTCACTATTGTATCACTCAGAGACATAGGATACAAAATTATGTATATTATACCTTCAGTTTTATTTCCCAAAATACTAATAATGGTTTTATATATAAGGGAGAGTGATATTTTAGACAAATTATTTTCATTTTTAATATGTAAATTTTTAAATTACATTGAAAATGTTTAATCAGAAAAAAGTTGGTAAAATATTACACACAGAAAGTTATTTTATAATTTAAAATACTTTAAATGATTTTTAAAATGTGACATAATCAAAGTTTAACTAAAGTAAGAAACGTAATTCTAACTTCTTTCTTTTTTAAAGACTCGTTTATATTTATTGTAAGTCAGATTTACAGAGAGAAAAAGAGATAAAGAGGAGTTTTTTCATCTACTGGTTCACTCCCCAAGTGACCACAATGGCCAGAGCTGAGCCAGTACAAAGCCAGGAACCAGAGTCTCCTTCCAGGTATCCCCAACGGGTGCAGGATCCCAAAGATTTGGGCCACTCTCTATTGCTTTCTCAGGCCAAAAGTAGGGAGCTGGGTGGAAAACAGAGCAGCTCGGACACGAACTGGTGCTCATATGGGAACCTGGTGGTTTCAATTGGGAGATTCAGCCAATTTGGCCACTACCCTGGGCCCCATAATTCTATTTTCTAATTCCTACTCACTGAGGACAAATTTATTTTTAAATTATATACAAGAACACATACTTTAAGAATGGGAAATTAGGGCCCGATGGCGTGGCCTAGCGGCTTAAGTCCTCGCCTTGAATGCCCCGGGATCCCATATGGGCGCCGGTTCTAATCCTGGCAGCTCCACTTCCCATCCAGCTCCCTGCTTGTGGCCTGGGAAGGCAGTTGAGGATGGCCCAATGCATTGGGACCCTGCACCCATGTGGGAGACCCGGAAGAGGTTCCTGGTTCCCGGCTTCGGATCGGCGCGCACCGGCCCATTGCGGCTCACTTGGGGAGTGAATCATCGGATGGAAGATCTTCCTCTCTGTCTCTCCTCCTCTGTATATCTGACTTTGTAATAAAAATGAATCTTTAAAAAAAAAAAAGAATGGGGCCCAGCGGCGTGGCCTAGCGGCTGGGGTCCTCGCCTTGAAAGCCCCGGGATCCCGTATGGGCTCCGGTTCTAATCCCGGCAGCTCCACTTCCCATCCAGCTCCCTGCTTGTGGCCTGGGAAGGCAGTTGAGGACGGCCCAATGCATTGGGACACTGCACCCGCGTGGGAGACCCGGAGGAGGTTCCAGGTTCCCGGCATCGGATCGGCGCGCATCGGCCCGTTGCGGCTCACTTGGGGAGTGAATCATCGGACGGGGGGTCTTCCTCTCTGTCTCTCCTCTGTATATATCTGGCTGTAATAAAAATGAGTAAATCTATAAAAAAAAAAAAAAAAAAGAATGGGAAATTAAAGCTGTATAGTAGGTTAAAAAAGAAAAAAATAAGGCATTTTAATCCACATGTTTATATTGTTTAAGTTAAAAAACGAGAATAACAATTTATTGATTTTGTAATTTCTAGCTTAAATATCATTTAAATATTTTACAAAGTGACCTGAGAGGCCCAATGCAGTAGCCTAGCAGTTCAAGTCCTCTCCTTGCACAAACTGGGATCCCATATGGGCACAGGTTCTAATCTCAGCAGTTCCATTTCCCATCCAGCTCCCTGCTTGTGACCTGGGAAAGTAGTCAAGGATGGCCCAAAGCCTTGGGACCCTGCACCTGTATGGGAGATCCAGAAGAGGCTCCTGGCTTCAGATTGGAGTAGCTCCAGCCATTATGGATGCTTGAGGAGTGAATCATCAGACGGATGATCTTCCTCTCTGTCTCTATTCCTCTCTGTATATTTTACTTTCCAATAAAAATAGATCAATCTTTTTTAAGTGACCTGAGAGCTATTTTTTAATACTTTTTCTCAAATTTTGTAATATAATGTACTGGCTTACCTATCTCAATAGTATAACTCATTGAAAAGATAAAATTTTTGAGATTAAAAAAAACTGGTAAGATTTTTAAATTAAGTAATGATGTTCACAATTCTATTTTATGGGAACAGAATACATGATAGGTATAAATTATTATAATCAGGATTCGTTAACTAAAAGATTCTAAATTTTTTTAAAGAAAACTGATTTCAGGGTTTTTTAAAAAAATATTTTATTTATTTTATATTGCAAAGTCAGAATTAGAGCAGGAGAAACAGAGAAAAGGATCAGTCTTCCATCCACTGGTTCTCTCCAAGCAGCCGCAATTGCCAGAGCTGAGTCAATCCGAAGCCAGGAACCAGAAGCTCCTTCCAGGTTTCCCATGTGAGTGCAGGGTCCCAAGGCTTTGGGCCACCCCTGACTGCCTTCTCAGGCCACAAGTAGGGAGCTAGAAGTAAGTGGAGGAGCTGGGACATGAACTAGCACCTATATGGGGTCCTGGCACATGCAAGGTGAGGACTTCAGCCACTATGCTACCATGTTGGGCCCAGGGTTCCTTTTATTTTAACATTTACTAGAGAAAATATGGCTATTTATTCAAACTCAAATCAATAAATTATTTTATGCAATATTCAGAGTACAATAATTTCATTGATATTGCAAGGTTCAGACATTTTTTAAATAAAACGGAACATATTCTTCAAATGTTACTCTTTGCTCTGATTACTACAACTCTAAAATATCTTTGCAAATCACTTCATTTGAAATTTCAAAAGCGTACTTCTTACTCATTACCTCTTCCTGATCTGAAATCTAAATGGAATGAAAAACAAAGCACAGAGTTCATTTTCCATTAAAGCTTAGACATAGCAATAAAAAGCCATGACTGCGCCAAGAAGACAAAGAACCATACAGAGAACAAACAAAAAACATGAGTGTCAAAACCTCAGGGGGGGCCGGCAAGGTAAGCTACTGCTTGGCACAGTGGCTCCTGGCCTTCACCTGGTCCCAGGCTGTTACAGCCATGAGGGGTGTGGACCAGCAGGTGTAAGATTAATAACATTCTCTTGTCTCTCTCCTCCTCTGGTGTGTGTGCACGTTCTCACTCTCACTCTCCCTGTATCTTTCAAATAAGTAAGCAAACAAATTTAAAATAAAGACCCAATCAGGCCTCTAACAGCTTCACAGGATGAACAAAATGATAGAAAAATGGGCATGTGAACCAAAGCTGGAACAGAGTCAGACTGAAGACCTGTGGGAAACTTACTCTGAATAAAGAGTCACTTCCTTCCACCAACCAGTCACAGCAAACGTCTAGAATTATTCATGGGCAGAATTACAAAACTGTGACAATAGTAAAAAGTGCATTCTATTGGAAACTACAATTTCATAGCTCTCATCCACTCTCATATTAAAATCTCACCAACCATTATCATGTAGGTATTCTTTTTTTTTTTAAGATTTATTTTAGGGCCCGGCGGCGTGGCCTAGCAGCTAAGTACTCGCCTTGAATGCCCCGGGATCCCATATGGGCTCCGGTTCTAATCCCGGCAGCTCCACTTCCCATCCAGCTCCCTGCTTCTGGCCTGGGAAAGCAGTCGAGGACAGCCCAAAGCTTTGGGACCCTGCACCCGTGTGGGAGACCCGGAAGAGGTTCCTGGTTCCAGGCTTCGGATCGGCACAGCACCGGCCAGTTGTGGCTCACTTGGGGAGTGAATCATCAGATGGAAGATCTTCCTCTCTGTCTCTCCTCCTCTCCGGCTTTCCAATTACAATAAAACCTTTAAAAAAAAAAGATTTATTTTATTACAAAGTCAGATATACAGAGAGGAGGAGAGACAGAGAGGAAGATCTTCCGTCCGATGATTCACTCCCCAAGTGAGCCACAACTGGCCGGTGCTGTGCCGATCCGAAGCCTGAAACCAGGAACCTCTTCCAGGTCTCCCACACGGGTGCAGGGTCCCAAAGCATTGGGCCGTCCTCCACTGCTTTCCCAGGCCACAAGCAGGGAGCTGGATGGGAAGTGGAGCTGCCGGGATTAGAACCGGAGCCCATATGGGATCCCGGGGCTTTCAAGGCGAGGACTTTAGCTGCTTGGCCATGCTGCTGGGCCCATAGGTATTCTTTTAATACTAAATTCAAGATATAGTCTCCATAAAGTCAAAGACTGTCCTTTCCACATAATGAAAACATAACATACTAAAGAATTAATTTATTAATACATAATTAACCAGAATTTATTTAAGAAAGAAAACCAGGAAGTAATGTATAACCTATAAAAACAAGATTCTTTGTTTTACTAATAATCCTATAAATACACAATTTAAATGTTTCTATGAATATTAAATACATCTAGTAAGTTTCTGATGTCATTGAAAGTCACAGCAGTTTAACAGACATCTAACTTTCCCTAGGAAAAATAAGTAAATAAAAACTATAGCTTATGGTTTCATTCCATGTTAAATAATGCAGTCATTCTTACTCTCAAGTGCCCAAAACGAAAACAGCAAAATGAAAAAGAAATTCTTTTCACATAAGCAATTTCAGTTCATGAAAGTCTTCATGTCATTCAACTTCTGTACTGTTGCCATTATTTCCTAGCAATTCATAAATGCTGTCATTTCCTAAGTTTTTTATAAGAAACTTATTCCTAAACTCCAACCGCATGCAGAATGTTATCTATGGGCCTGTAATTTTAAATACATTAGACAAACAGCAAGTGTACAGTAAGTCAAAAAATTGTGTCCTCAAATTATGATTTGTAGAATAACTGGGAGAAATCAACTCACTTAGGGACAATGCAATAGACTGTCAGAGGAGGAGCCCAGCCCAAAGCTACTACAGCTCCAGATACCAAAAAATATTTTGGAAACTCAATGGACTATTTAACATACTTTGTTTTCCAATATTTCTTTGTAACCGACAGAACAGACTAACATTAGGAAACTGAATCTTTTCCAAAGGAGTACCACAAATATCAAGGGAAAAGAGCATTCTGTGGTATTAAATTTACTGAAACTTTAAATCACAGGTCCCCACACTAAATTACTCTAAACTCTTACTTCCCTTTACATGTAAATGCAAACAGTTTCCTATTACCCAATTAATTTTTATAAATGCAATTCAAATGTGGACAAATATATACCAGAACTCCCATCAGGAGTTCAACTGCTTGTCTGCAACATATTTTTATGATAAAAATCTAATATCTATCAACAGACAAATTACTAAATAAGTGTTGGCTTATGATAGAATGTGATCATCAATTGAAATGACTAACAGACAAATATTTTGTTCATATTCAAGAACAAAAAGCCAAAATATACCATGTTACCATGTAATTTTATGTATCACTAAACTAAAATACTTGAGACTGAGCGACCTCTAAAACAATTTATTGAGTTTTTATGCATGTTAACCAGAAAACACCAAATCCTGTGACAACTTCCTACTCCTGCAAAAATATTTACTTATCTTAGAGTTCAAGCATATTTTTACAAGCTGCACAGCAAATTGATCTTCTGACTGTAGGGCTGACATCCCACAGAGGTACAATTTCTAGTCCCAGCACCTCCACTTCCCATCCAGCTCCTTTCCAGCAGTTTGGGAAGCAAAGGCCAAGGTCTTGGACCCCTGCATCCACATGGAAGATGAATGACAGCACAAATATGATAATATTAACAATTTGCTCACATAAATTCCAAAATTAATGATCCTAAGTCATGTTTGGCTATCCCCTACCCTTATGGGTCTTGATTCTTTTTTTTTAAAGATTTATTTTCATTGGAAAGACAGATTTACAGAAAAAAGGAGAGACAGAGAAAAGTTCTATCTACTGGTTCTCTCTCTACATAGCCACAATGGCCAGAGTTGAGCCAATCTGAAGCCAAGAGCCAAGAACTTCTTCTAGGTCTCCCAAGTTGGTGCATGGTCTTAAGGTTTTGGGTCATCCTCTACTGCTTTTTGTGCCACAAGCACAAAGTTGGATAGAAGGGGAGCAGCTGGGACATGAACCAATGCCTACATGGGATCCTTGTGCATACCAGGCTAGGATTTAGCCACTGAGCCATCATGCTGGGCCCTAGGGCTTGATTCTAAGACCTGTATTTCTTTCATCTTGTAGTTTGTCTTTAATACATGGCTTACAAAGCCACCTTGCTTGTCTGCATTGTCTGCCAGAAAAGGAAATCTCAGGATTACTAATTGCTCTATAGCAGTGATAAAATTTGCCAGGCAGAATTCAAGAACTCCATGCTGACAGTAGGATAAGTTCTTACCTAATCCTTGATTCTGCAAGAAATATGCTGCTCATTTTTCTCCATAATCTTCTGCTCTTTCAGATGGTCTTTTTCTACTATCTTCCATGGCATATGTAAGAGGTGTCAGAAAGATGTCATTCTGTAGCCTAATACAGTTTTTATATTCTCTTTCTTCCTTTCAAAGGTTTGGGCGAGTCAAAGGTTGTTTGGGATTCAAAGAGGCTCAGGCTGTTCCAGCACACACTTAGGGGTTGTTTGGGATACATACTTTCTCAAAACGTAGATAGACTTGGAATCTGTATGCTTCCAGTCAGTGCACGTGCCAATAAGCAGAAACACCTTTTCTGGAGATTGGTTTCCATGCAACTATGGGTATGTATAAGGGTGTGCACATGAATATAGCATGAGAATTTCAGCTTAACAATAGTTTCTTAAGGTCTTCTAACATAACAGCTTTGAAAGCACAGCCCTAATTTGTTCCTTGTCAAGGGGCTGAGTCATAATGGAGCCCTTCTAGGTTCCAGATTTCTAGGCTCTTTCACCCCTTTTATTTATACTGACAAACCAAATAATTATTTTCTCAGCTCATTTCAATCTTACATATATTGTTCCAACCCCAGTGTCAAAACCAACACCTACTATCACTGATTCTTTCTAGCTGCTTCACTGGAACTGTATGATCAGTTGGTACTGATTTAACCCCTAAATTATCTCAAGCACACTTTTAACAAATGTTTTGCCACAGATTGACACAAATGTCAAATTTTCTAGCCTCATATAAATTTCCTTGCCACAAAATACCTGTTCTCTAAGCCAATGCCTCATAATTTAGGTATTGATCTACATTAGCAACCCCTTTTAAAGCACAAATTTTCTGTATCAGCTAACAATTTTAGCCACAGGTTGATTCCATCACTGAAGTAATTAGACTTAAATTAGTCTTTCAATTACACCATTAATATATATTGCTTAACCAACAAACAGAATGTGAGGTCTCCTAAATATCAAAATGTATAACAAAGGACTTGTGACAAAAATATTTGGTACAGAAAAGCACTGATTTTAACAGCTGTTCCTGCACCAAACTATCTTTATAAAAGCAGAGGAAGTCAGATGAGAGACCATGGTTCCTAGTTTTACAACAATAAGAAACGATGCTTTAAAGAAAGCACAGCAAGTGCTAGCATAGTGGGGTAACAGTACAATCTCCACCGGCAGTGCTGGTATCCCATACTGGCACCAGTTAGGGTTCCAGCTGCTTTATTTCTGATGCAGCTCCCTACTGTTGGCCTGGGAAATCAGCGGAGGATAGCCTAAGGCCCGTGTGTGAGAAGAAGATCCTGGCTCCCAGCTTTGGACCGGTACAGCTCTGGCTGTTACAACCACCAAACAGAAGATCTCTTTTTCCCCTCTCCCTCTTCCTTCCCCTTTCTTTCTCTGTAACTCCTTCAAGAAACATAAAAATGAAGAAAAAACACACAGGGAAAGAGAAAGAAAAGGGTTCCTATATCATACCTCCCCCTAACTCTGCAGCACAGTATAGAGGGAGAGGCGTTGTTCTCAGAGAAGAGAGAAGAGATTAGGTACCAGACCCAATAAGGCATGCCAGAACAAAACCTGGTCCTGGAAAGGACCCCACAACCCCTACACTCAGGCCAGTTGCCCCTAATACCCTGGCACTACATTAGCCCAGCCCCAATGTAGCACCTCATATGCTGAGAGGCACCACATCCCATGAGTGGGAACACAAGGTAGTCTTGAAACAACCTGCAAAAACTGCCAGGTGCCCCATAATTGCAGTTGGACACAACATAACCAGATTTGTTAGTGAACCTGCACAGTCTGAGAGAGCTGCATTCCAGCTTGCATGTGATCCCACAACCACTGAAGCCTAGATCCCCACCTTAGAGATTTGTTAACATAGTTTACAGTTGAGAGGAAGTTCCATGGACACAAACCTCAGCACCATACAGACCTGGAGTCAATGTATCATTTCCATAAAACTTTTTCTATGCATGTTAGTTTCCTGGATTTCTGAAATGCATGCATTTCACACAAGTTGCCAAAATTATTGGCATGGAATTATTTACCATCCTTAATAATGTATTATCTCTTGACTTTTATTTAATCTTTTGTTATTTGTGTTTTATTAGTTTATCAGTCTTGCTAAAGGATTATCAGTTTTTAAAATATAAAAACATTTTTGTTTGGTTAACACATTTATGTTTAAGATAATTATGTGTACATATTAAGCTTCATCTTACAAATATTGGCCATTCTTCCAAACCACTTGGGTAGAACCTGCAAGGCATACACCACATGGGGGCCCTGGGTTGATATCAGGTGGCCGTTCCTCATTCACAGGTGCTGGGGGCCGTCGAGAGGCTGGGTATGGCTTCTCCCCTTATCTACCCCATTACCCCAGAAACAGGAAAAAATAGAAAATTTGGGAACAATGATCACACCCACTTTTCCCTAACCCAAGATCCCTCCCTCCTTGATCAACTATGTAAACATCATCAAAAATAAAAATAGATACTGTCCATTCTAAAATATTTGGGAAAACACACTAGAATATATATTTTTTAATTTAGCCACAAAATATCATTAACTTTTGAATACATACATTTAGGCCCATGAAAGATATTCTTTTTACATGCTTCCTCAACTTAAATTTATATGATGAACACTTTACCCTATAATTGAAGTACTAAAAAAGTATAATATTCTAATTAGTACAGTATGTCCTCTCTTTTTTCATATGTATTTTAAATATAAATGTCAGACCATATTAAAGTAGACAGATAATAAATTAAAGTTGGGATCAAATAATGGAAGTGATGGAAAGAAAACAGAAGAATGAAAGTTTGGATTACACAACATGACAGCAGAGTTCCTGTCCAACCACAGTGTTGGCCAAGGGAAGGAGGGACACAGAAATGGAACATAGGGAAAGAATGTACACTGGTGTCATGGTATAGGAAATAAAGTTGATGCCTGAGACAGCTGATTCAAGTCCAGGTTGCTTCACTTCCAATCCAGTCCCTGCCAACGCCCTTGGAAAAGCAGCAGAAGGCCCAAAGTACTTGCACTCCTGGCAATCACATGGGAAAACTGTGAAGAGTTCCAGGTTCTTGGCTTCAGCCTGGTCCAATGCCAACCTTTACGGCCATTTGGGGAGGGAACCAGCTGATACGGGATCTCTCATATTCATCTCCTCCCTCTCTTTCTGTAGCTATTTTATAAATAAACATAAAAATCTTTAAAAAAAAAAAAAAAAGAAGATGCAAAGAAAGAAGAACTCTCACTGCCCAATGATGATAACAGATGTGGGGTTAGGATCAGCTACTGGTTGTGTTTTTCCCCCCCTCCCTCTTTGGGGCCTTACATAAAGAACCCTGGTGTACTGACATCTTCAACAAATTCAGTAGCTGATGGGTCTTCATGCATCCTCTGGGATGGAGACAAATACTAGTAGATACTAAGGGGCCAAAGGAGTGATTATACCAAATGTCCTGTTTATCTCTTCAGATCCCAACATGCTGGTCACTGTCTATGAAAATCCTCTATGAATCACTTGCCTCCTGGGCTGTGGCTGACTTTGTGCAGAGTCCTAGCAGGAGATCTGAGGGAGAAATGAGAGGGGGTGGGCATTTACTCCCCTCCTCCCATCCTGGAGGTTGCCTCTAGCCAGTTATCTCTCTTGATGAAAGGATACAGGTCCAGTCATACAAAGTTCCTGCACAAGGTCCTCCCTTTCTGGTCTTTGTAACAGCTCCCTCACTTAGCACATTGTGGCCAGGGATAGTTAACAGCCCAATCATGCCTTTTCCTTATATACACCTGAATACACTGCTGTCTGTGTATACCCATTTAATAAAGCCCTCCTTCATTTAGTCCTAATTTAAGTATATCACCTCTTCTCTATTGTGCCTTGCCTGATCCAAAAACTCTGGAATTCATATGAAGGACATCCTATAGAATACAGAGAATCAAAATCAAAAGAACTGGTTCGGGGATGTTTCTCTCTGTCAACTTTTATTTGCAAAGTCCCTACTTTTGTCTTGTGACAGACACCATTCCACTGCAGTAAAGAACAGATATCAAGTTCCTGCTCTCAAGAGGCTTATGTTATACCATGTGAGACAAATAGTACACAAATAACGAATGAACAGAAGTTCAGGTTTTACCTGTGAATTTTACCTTATTGCACTTCCTAGCTATTTGTACCTTTTGTGATAAGTTCTTGCGATATAATCCACTAATCAATCATCCATAAGAGACTGATTGCTTGTAATCACCTGAGATTGTCAATGTCCCTTTTATCACTGTTACTGCTACTGCCCATAAATAATGATGATCTAGTCCTTATTGTACTTTCATTAGTGCCAGACAGAACACATGCTGGCATTTATTCCTAAATGAGGATGTTGGACACTCTTTTTCACCACCCTAGCGTCACACTGATAACTTTGTTACATGTTCATAAATTTCATGGGGATGAAGGTTCACTACTTTTTCTCCCTGTGTTGGACTGTACTTGAGGAGATGCATAATGGAAATGTAGCAGAAACTAATGTGTTCATAGTTAGAAACAGAGAGACGTATATCCCATGCATGCAGTACAAGGAGGGACTCACAGCAAAATGGCTGATAATCTCCTACACTGTTGGGAGACACCTCAGTGGCAGCATGATGGACTTGTGAAAATTCATGAAAGACACCCATTGTAAGAGTGGAGGGGAGAACAGAGGAGAGGGGAGGGAATTTGCGGTGTGGGAATGGAAACCCCAGTGCCTATTAAACAGTGTTATAAAATAATTTTTCAAAAGTTCAGGTTGCAACCTACACTACTAAATGCACAGCATTATGAGGATGGAGTGTAAATGGGTTGAACCTATTTTAGACAAGCGGGTCAATAAAGTCCCAGCTAAGGAGACGACAGAGAAGACACTGAAAAGGTACAATCAGTAATAGCAAATATTGACTAAAAGTGAAAAATAAGAAAGTAATAAAAGACAATCCTACAATTTATATTTGGATAAACAGGAGAAAATAGCACCACCTAAAACCAGAGTAGATATAAAATAGATCAATGTTGTCTGGCAAGAACTGCAAACTATAAATTTGTCATATTCTCTTCTGGTAAATGAAATGTTGCAGAAACCCACAGACACACACAAAACTCAGCAGACATGGTTACTAAAATTTAAATCCAAGTTCACTTGTAGTCAAGTGGAAAAACACAATGGATATATAGCTTGACATTTCTCCACTTCCAAAATCATTTCCAAAATCACTGTAGCACCCTGCTCTCTGCATTGAGCCTCTCTGCTCTCTGAAAACAATTAAGGTGCTTTTCAACCATAAATTTCACTACCATCCATTAATCTTCCAATCTGTTAGTCTTCTGCCTTCTTCATTTCCCTTTCAGCAGAGCCTAGAGCCAATGGTCATTTGATTCAGTAATACAGTTGTTAGCTCCTCTATCATCCCTTGGACTTCCTTCCAACCATATCTAGCAAATACTCCGTCCTAGAATAACTGCACGGCCCCAGTTTTCAGCGCATTCCTCTCAGCATTCAAATGTCCTGTAGCAAATCAGTACTATCATTAGCTCTCAAAAGATCTTCCCATGTGGACTTCTGTCTAGCATTCCGATTACATCTCTGCTGCCGATTACTCCCTTCCCTCTGCAACAACTATTTCAAATCTTCTCTCGTCTGCAAATTTCATCTTCAAACTCTTCCTCATTCATAGTTTTCCTGCTTCATAAAAAACTATCAACAATCAAAAAGTTTATCAAAATCTACCCTCATCATCCTGTATACATTTGCATAACCAAAAGGGCATCTCTCTTTTTTAAAACCAATTATTTAAAAGAAAATAGACCAGGCTGGACAAGGCATCAACAATCACCAGCACATACATGAGCTGGATCTGGGGGTAGATCAGTTAAGCTGCAGCACCCATGGGTGTTCACAAGAGCTGTATGGAATATGGGATGGGCTGGGACTAGACCACTGCACATGCTAGCATGCACAGGAACCAGGATTAGGAGCAGGGCTGGTGGGGGTTACTGAAGGTAACCCTGACAAGGCTGAAATTCCCACTGGTATACATAAGGGACCAGTCTGTGGTAGGCTGGATTGGGATAGGCTGTGTTGAATTTGGGACTGGGAGCTGAATGGTCAGGCATCTGCATTCGCCAGTAGGTACACAGGCTGATGCAGGTGACAGACTGAATCAGACCTAATGCTGTCTGGTGCATGCAAAAGTCAGGTCTGGAGTCACTCCAAGTGAGGTTTCTTGGGGTACTCCCCAACCAGACCACTGGACTCAAACTCTGGCCACAGGAGAATCACAAAACATGTGATCCTACCTTGGAGTGCGTGTATCAGGACTGTGCCTTCTCAGTTGCTGATGCCCATTGGTGGAGAGCATACACAGAAGCACACAGGGTCCTCTAGACCAGCAGAGGACATCAGGTACCACATCAGAAGATGGAAAGCAAAGCAGATATGAAAACTCTTCTGGCCAAGCTTTGCAACAAATGTCTGGGTTTCTGGATGCACTAAAGTGGACTTAGTCAGCCAACATACTTTGGAAAGATTTTCTCAGTCCTAGAGCAATGAAAATGATAACATCACAGAACTATCAAAACCTATCAAGTAACACCCTCGGAACATTCTACCCCCACATCAGGGTCTCTAAGATCACATCAAATGACTCTCTTTCCTTATTTATCTCATTCTTTCTTCCTCTAATTAAATAAAAATAACTAAGTAAATACTAAAAAATAAAAGGGTGACTTGAACTTTCTTTCCTCTACCACATGCATTTGTGTTGCTGACCTTCCACTATTTGCCATAGGAAGGCACATCAAGAAATTCCTCACCAGTTGCTAATACCCTAATACTGGATTTCCCAGCCTCCAGGATCAAAAGGAACAAATATCTGTTTACGAATTACACAGCTTATGATATTCAGCTATAGCAGCATATAACATACACACCACTCCATGTGTTTGGAGTACAACCAGAATTAATTGCATGTCACCAAAATCTTAACACAAAAAATTCCAATGACAATATGAGAGATATAAATTACGACAATATCAAGTAAGTCTACAGACTTAAAGTCTTCTATTTAAAATTAAGCATTTGAGTACAGCATTGTATTAAGTATAAGCCAGCACAATGGGTTTATCTTAGTAATGTAAGGCTGGATTAACATTAGAACAGTGAATACAAAATTCAGGAGACAGCAAACTTTAAATAGAAAATACTTCAGGTTTTGTGTGCCATAAGCAATCTCTGCCACATATTCTTTTTTAGTTACGTTTGTCTGATTTTATAATCCTTTAAGCACACAGAAACTACTCTTATCACAAAAGCCCCAATGAAAGCCTGTTTGCCAGTTTCCAACAATGGTGTAGCATCCCTTATCCAAAAGGCTTGGGACCACAAGTGTTTTCAGATTGTAGAATTTCTCGGACTTGGGAATATTGGCACAATTCTTACCAGCTTAATATCCCTGTCCTGAAAAAATATAGAATCATAAGCTCTCCAAAATTTGAAAAACTTTAAGTGTCATATTGGCAGTCAAGAGGTTTTGGATTTGGGGGTACATTTCAGGTTTCCAGTTAGAGATGTCCTACCTTTACAACTCAACAGGATAAAAAATTAAAATCTTATCATTAACTCAATTCAGTACATAAGATGTATCTAATAATACCCAATCTCTTTACACCTTTTTTAAATTGTGCATACTCTAGAAACTTAACTCCCTTAACCTGACAAGGATTATCAATTAAAATTTCTCAGCAAACTTCCTTCTTAATGGAGTCTCAGATTTCCTTTAAGATTGGGAACTGGAAAAGTATGCCTATCATTTCTATTACTACTCAATACTGTATCTTACCCAGTACAGTAAGGCAGGCGATAACACACTAATGACACAAGGTTGAGAAGAGAAAAACAGCACTGCCACTGTAGAACAAATAATATGATTGTGCATGCAGAAATCCCAAGGAAGTACAAAGAACTGGGATTGACAAGACAGTTTAAATGTACATCAGATTTATTTATCTATTCATGTGTCAGTTACTTGGTTGTTGTTATTCTTCAGGAGCTCCCAAAGGAACTATGTTAAGCAAGCTTTCTTCCATAGAGAATTCTGCATTAGTTTCTGCCAAGAGAAATGGGATTCTAGTGATCTAAGATTATGCCTTTTAGTTGATTAAGCAATTCCTAAATGGGAAATAGATTCAAGCTCTTATCCAGTGGTGGAGCCCAAAATTTAGTCTCCTGCTATTGCTACTTGCCTCCAGCATAAACACAGCCTCTGTTCAGCATGCTAACTTTTATTTCCACATGCTGGGGCTTGTTGATGTGGCTGCTCATTACATTTTGTCCTTGGAGATTTCCTTTACATCCTGTTCCATCCTCCTATCTCATTGTACTATTATAAGAAAGGCCTTAATAAAGACCTAGCTATATTTTTAATAGTAGATTACTCTAAAGCATTACATACAAGAAAATTAAACAGAAAATTCCTAGGATGTTGACAAATTATGTTTTGAATTAGTCAATCATAGATAACTTGTTTTCTCTTTTGTATTTCTGCATCTTCATTTTCTTATTTCATTTTACTAACCAAGAAGAAATAGTATGCTTAATTTTTTAAAAGAAACTGCATACAGGACACTGTTAAAAAAAACTTTTTGACATATTTCTGAAAACACATGAGAGCATTTATCAAGTATGTATCTGCTTTTCAAATAGCATCTCCATTCATTCACATATAAAACTCAAGTTTCATTAACCTTATTTTTTTTTTTAGAACACAAAAATGAGGCTCAGAAAGGTTGAGTAATTTATCCAAGTGGCAGAACTGGGATTTACATTCAGGAATACTTATTCCAAGACCAGTGCTTTTTCAGCATAACTATGCTGACTCCCACAAGAGAGCATTTCCACATTATCACCTGCCAGTTCTAATTAAGAGAAAGTAATTAAACAATTCTCTACTCTTGACAGCAATATTAAAGCTATTGACACTTTAAAGAAATTAATATGAAGAGCTCTTCATCTGCTGGAAGACACTATTTCGAACCATAAGCTACACTCTAATACAAAAGAAAAATCTCCAATATTACACAGTCATGCTTTTTCAACAGTTACGCTTTTTCAATAGTTAATTGCAGTATCTATAAGTAGAAGATAAAGCATCAAAATGCTATTTAATAAACAATATTCTTACAAAGATGTTCAACTTATCTAATAATTAAAGAAATAAAACTATAGTAATAATAATATATCACGTTGGCACAAAAATTAAAAATTATAATAACCAGGATACACAAAAAGTGAAACTGTCATACACATTAGCAGATTAATAATTTGCAAAAACAGAATAAATGATGCATGAACATTAAAAATACATGTGGCTGGGGGCAATGCAGTGGCATTCAGATTAAACCTTTGCCTGTGGCACCAGCATCCCATATGGGCATAGTCTGAGGTCTGGCTGCTCCACTTTCAATCCAGTTCCCTGCTTATAGTCTCAGAAAACAGCGAAGAATGGTCCAAAGCCTTGTGTCCTGCACCAATGTGGAACATGTAAAAGGGGATTCTGGCTTCTGGTTTTGGGTCAGCCCACGTCTGGCCCATGGCAACCATTTGGAGAGTAAATCAGTGGAATGAAGATTTCTCTCCCTCTCTCTCTTTTTCTCTCTCTTTTTCCCTCCCTCCCTCCCTCTCTGCCTCTCCCCATTCTTCCATTCCTCTCTCCTTTCCTCCATTTCTCCTTATTTTTCCTTCTTCTCCCTCTTTCCTCCTTTCTGGTTCTGCAACTTTTTCAAGTAAAACAAATAAATCTTTTCAAAAAGAAATATGTAGGGGACCAGCACAATGGCTCAATTGGCTAATCCTCTACCTGCAAGCACAAACATACTATATGGGTGCCAGTTCATGTCGCGGCTGCTCCACTTCCCTTCCAGCTTCCTGTTTATGGCCTTGAAAAGCAGTAGAGAATGGTCCAAATCCTTTGGACCCTGTACCCACATGGGAGACCTGGAATAGGCTCCTGGCTTCTGACTTCAGAATGGCTCAGCACCAACCATTGTAGCCATTTGAGAAGTGAAACAGAGGTTGAAAGATCTTTTTCCTTCACTCTCCTTTTCTTTATAAATCTGTCTTTCCAATAAAAATAAAATAAATCTTTTTTAAGAAAATATGTGACCCAATCATCCTGATCCTGAGAATAAAGCCAAAAGAAATGACATCTGCATATTGGAGAACTGCCTGTAACCCCATCTTTATAACAGCACAATGCACAATAGCTAAGATATGGAATCAAAGGAGATGCCCATTGATTGATGACTGGATAAAGAAAATGTGGTACAAATGCACTATGGAATACTACATTGTCATGAAAAAAAAATGGAATCTTAGCATTTTTGGCAACAAAATGAGCCAAAATAGGAATCATCATGGTTCTCAAAATAAAACAATTCCCAAAAGACAAATATCATATGTTCTTCCTGATTTGTGACAACTAATACACCGAGCACACACACAAAAAAATCACTTATTTGAATAAGATTAGCCTACAGGGAATTAACTGCTGCATACAGCAAGAGTCTATACTCATGAGTAATAGTACAATTTTCATTTTCATTATAGCTTGATATTATTGTATGTAATTGTATATTTTCTTTTTCTCCTTCCTTTACTTGGTATGTCATGATAGCTTTAAATATCACAAAGTTGAGCTTGTTACTCTGAGGTGAATGAACATACTAGTGTAATAATTTTAGAAAATATAATAATGGGAGAGGTAGGAAGAAAGGGAGTATGGGGGTGAGACCCCTATGCTTCTACACATGTATCACAAAAACGTGAAATCTACTCATTTTATGTAAACTAAAGATAAGAAGAAAAAATAAAAATATATGAGGCTTTTAACCTAATAACTTCTCTTCCAGGAATTTATCCTGATAAAATAATCTAGATATTCAGATGAAGATTTAGCTATAGATGTATTATATCAGTTCATTTTTCATTAATATAACAACACACTTGGTGTTAGATAACTTCATAAGGAAAAGAGGTTTTTTAGCTCACAGTTCTGAAGGTTCAAGGCCAGGGATAAACACTGGGTGGCTCTGATGAGGACCTCATAGCCGACAGCAGCGTATGGGATGAGACAATGCACCCCAAAACTAGAGAAGGGGCAGTTTTTCAGGGGTCAGGACTGTTCTTACAGTAACTTCTCCTTTTCTTTACACATGCTATTGTGTAAATACTCTTGCATGTATAACAGGGAGAACAAACTTCCCTTCCCTGTAAACATGTGTTTACATAAGGAAAAGAGCTAGAGAGAATAAGAAGCAGAGAAGACAAAAACAAATTATGAATGGAAAAATCTCTACTCTGCTTTCAATCAGTGAATAAAGTGTACTCTTACATGTTCAATACATGAGAATACATTCTCATAACTTAAGTCTCAGAGTCAGGTTGCACTGCATCCAGATGAGCTTCCATAGAACAAAACCTCACATCGTGGTATCTACTCCCTATTTAGTGGACATGCATGAATCCCTCCAACAATCACAAGGAGTAGAGGAAATCAGTCATTACACAAGAGAGGTTCTCCTACCTTAACAGCTTCTCCAAGAGTTTGGTTTTTGTCAGCTTCCTCACTGGAGTGCAGTTCAAGTCTATAATTTAACTCCTGTAACTGTTGGGCTTGTTCATTCAATAGCATTTGTGCCTGTTGTTCCCGAAGTAACGCATTATTGAGTTCTTCACACGCACTTTCAAACTTCTCATGGGTGATCAATTTCTTTAAAAGGAGTCAGAAACCATCAGTTTTATACTAACTCATTATATCATTAACTATGCAGAACTATATTTGAGTTTGCAATATCATGCAAATTTTCTAAGTATCTGATACATGAAAAAGCAGAATTAATTTCTCCTAATTTCAGAAATTAAGGTAACAATATCACCCTCGATTTTAAATTACAATAGGCCTATTTCCAAAGTTACCATTTTTGGTGAAATACAGTATCACAAAACTTGTTCCAAATTCTACAATAAATCCATAATACTCAGTTGAAATCTTCACACACAAGCAGTTTTTACAAATCTTTACAAGTTCCTAGACTTTTAACTGGTTATCTAAAGGTCTGTGTCCAGTGAATGCTGTCATTGAGGGCTCCCTAGCAAAACATCCACTCCAGACCATGCCTGCCTCCCTACTCGCACTGTCACTATACCATCTTGATTTACATGCTTCATATTGCCATTATCTAGAGTCGCCTCCTTCTTTTAACGGACTGTACATAATCTGCCACCATCCATATAGGGCAATAGTTTGAGCAGGGAATCCAATTCGAAAAATGTCTGGCACTTAGTAAATATTCAAGTTATTTGTTCAATGAAACAATATTCATATGTGAACAGCCAATCTAAATGTACCCCATAACGCATAACAGTTTGTATGTCATCTCTCTCTCTCTCTCTCTCTCCCTCTTCTTTCTCTGTCACTCTGCCTTTCAAATAAATAAACAAAAAATTTTTTAAAAAGAGAGAACACAAGGAGAACACATGATTTTTTTTAGACTTAGATATTTGCAGAAAAGGAAATACTCATGAAATGTCAGGCTTCCTTGACCTGCCTAACTCAGAGCAACCCTTTGCCCTTGAAGGTTTATCTACTTGAAATAATAATTAACTTCAATAATTCATGTTATCATAGGATTAATAACTAAACTAAGTCAAGATATTTAATCAGTCCAGGTGCCCTTCAAAAAATGAATGAAGAAAATAAGGTATGTATTCATAACACAATATTATTCTGTTTTTTATTTAAGAAAATAAATGAAATCCTCTCCTTTGTGGGAATATAGATAGATCTGAAGAACATTAGCTTAAATGAATCAAACTAAGCACAGAAAAGACCAGTACCACACACTCTCACTCATACACAACAACTAGAAGTCAATGTAAGACAGTAGAGAGAAGCCCAGCAGATGCTTGAAAAGGGAGTGAGAGTAAGAGAGAGGTTTCTCAAGAAGTTCAAAGTCACAACTAGATAGAAGCAATAATTCTGGAGTTTTACTGCAGAGCAGAGTGACCAGGGACAATGAAGATAAACTGTATACTTCAAATTAGCTACATGATATCTAAATGGTTCACAACACAGAAATGATATTTGACATGATGGATATGCAAATAGTTCTGATTTGATGATTACACAATATATATGTACATCACATCATATTGTATCTCATAAATTTGCATAATTAAAATATGCCAATTAAGAACAAAACACATGCACATACACACACACAAAAGTTGCTACTCCCTATTACCATAAACGTTAAAACTGAAAGTTGCAAACTGACCAAAATATACACATGAAAGTATATTTATTCTGAAATTAAGTCATAAAAGTCGCCTTCCCAAAGAATGAGGTACTGAAAGCTGGTTGCTAGCTTTACGGAACAAACTGAAATTCATATTTGCACTGGCTGTTAGCAGTTGTACACATTTTTGAAGCTTCAGGGTCATTTTGAACTTTGCTCTTAATCCACATTAAAATGGCTATGTTAATAACTAACCCAGGTATAGCCAGATTATGTGCATAATAGAATTAATTATGTTTCTTAATTTGCACATCTTGATCTAATGTTATTAACATGTAGCCTTTCTTTCTTTTTTTTTTTTTTTTAAGATTTATTCATTTTATTACAGCCAGATATACACAGAGGAGGAGAGACAGAGAGGAAGATCTTCCGTCCGATGATTCACTCCCCAAGTGAGCCGCAACTGGCCGGTGCGCGCCGATCCAAAGCCGGGAACCTGGAACCTCTTCCGGGTCTCCAACATGGGTGCAGTGTCCCAATGCATTGGGCCGTCCTCTACTGCTTTCCCAGGCCACAAGCAGGGAGCTGGATGGGAAGTGGAGCTGCTGGGATTAGAACCGGCGCCCACATGGGATCCCGGGGCGTTCAAGGCGAGGACTTTAGCTGCTAGGCCACGCCGCTGGGCCCAAATGATTTATTTTCAAATCAAGTTGCTTTTCCAAAGAAATACCTAACATTTGTCTAACTTGTACCAAGGATTTAGATGTATTATTTTAAGGAGCATTATGTAGTGGAGAAAGAAAGGCTAGGGCCCGGCGGCGTGGTCTAGCGGCTGGGGTCCTCGCCTTGAAAGCCCCGGGATCCCATATGGGCGCCGGTTCTAATCCCGGCAGCTCCACTTCCCATCCAGCTCCCTGCTTGTGGCCTGGGAAAGCAGTAGAGGACGGCCCAATGCATAGGGACACTGCACCCACACGGGAGACCCGGAGGAGGTTCCAGGTTCCCGGCATCGGATTGGCGCGCAACGGCCGTTGCGGCTCACTTGGGGAGTGAATCATCGGACGGAAAATCTTCCTCTCTGTCTCTCCTGCTCTGTATATCTGACTTTGTAATAAAAACAAATCTTTAAAAAAAAAAAAGAAAAGAAATCATTGACTAAAAATGCTTGAGATGACAGAAAGGAGATGCTATTCCATCATCCCACGTACACGCAACACCAAAATATCAAGCTCTTCCACTGGAGGCATTTTAGAAGAAAAGTCTTCTGAAGAAAAAGAAATGAATGAGATTCTGAACTGTGCTTCAACACCAAATATGGCGAAATCAAGGGAGAAAGTTGCAATTTCCAAGGCAGCTGATACTCACAGAGTGCTGAGACTCATTCAGTTGTATCTGGAGACCCTGGGCTTTGTCAAGCTCCTTCTTCATCTCACTCACACTCCGTCTGAATTCTGTGACTTCCAGGCGCAGTGAGCGGCGCTCCACTTCGGCTGCATGCAGTCTTTGCGTAAATCCAAATATCTGCTTCTGTAATGATGCTGTGCTTTTCTATTATTTAACAAGAGCAATTTTACAAGGAGTAACTGCAGATCTACTAATAAATCAATAGCAATGAACACCTTACTAAATTAAAAGCAACTTACACCATCCAAAAAAAACAATACCAGCTGGTACTGAGACTCCAAGACAGCTTTGTTTTTCATGTGACCAATAATTTAGCTTATTGCAAATGAACACCTGAAGAAATAATCGAGATGGCTAGCAAATTGAATTAACTCTTGTTGTGTCTCATACAATTCTGTTGATGCGTGCTTACAAAGAATTTAGAAAAAGGGCCGCGGCTTTTAAGTTTTGTTATCTGGGCAATTTTTTAGAAATGCTTTTTTTTACTTATGGTATGTATTAGGTTTACAGGAAAATGTAGATACATTCACACACAACTCCTTTCAACTCTAAATAGCACAGATGCAAAATTAAAGCTCTAAATCCTAAGGTCACTTTGAAATGGAGCTGTGTCCTTACCATAATGGGCACATGACCACGCAAACCATACTTGAGGGCCAGTGTGTTGGCTTTGTGAAGGCCACGGGCCAGCCTTTGGACCAGGGAATCCTTTTCCACATACGTGACACTCCGACTGTTGTGCAGAGGTACGTTCTCCATTGCCAGGCTGATCTTATCCATGAGTTTTGCAAAAGAATTTTTGGCCGCACCCACAAGCAAATGACCACAAATTCTGGAATTGGGGTCTTTAAAAAAGAAGAAAAAAAACACAAAAAATGTGAATTGTATCTTGTTCATTTCCCAACACTGCTGAACATGACAGAACTTTTTTTCAATGACATAATTCCCACTCAACTGTAGTAACCCATATAAAAAGTCCAACTAAGATGTTTTCACTATGACAAAAATGCAGAAAACAACTCACCTGCTGAACAACATATCTAAAATAAAATCTGCATGCGTTTGCAGGGTGCCGGGCACACAAACAATTTAACATTAAAATCATTCATTTAAAAAACAGTGATATAAATTCATTTTCTATTTACAATTACCAAAATGTGTTTCTTTAATTCTAGACCATTTATATTCTCAAACAAAAGAAAATATAATTTGTCTTATTCTAAGGCAATTAAAATTTTATAACTACAATTACTGATTTCCCCACAGGATTTTGGTAATCACCCCTCTCATATAATGGACTTACAGACCCAGCATATTTAACATGGCCTGCTTACTGCAAGATTCATCGGCTCCATAATTAATAATTGTGTTTAATGTTGATAAATAAAATTATCAGCCCTCTTTCTAGTAATTGGCATTCCAGATAATGGTTAATAGGTTTATTTATGCATTCATAAAAGTCATGTAATTTAGTTTTCCCACAGTTAGGCAGGTCTTAGTCTGTCATTACTTGTCTTATGGATGCTATCTGTATAAAATCACACATGATAAGAATACTTAGATTCAGTAGTACCCACTCCATATTTCAAATCTCTACACTGTTGGGAGTTCCTCCATATTTTATCTTTGGGTCATGAGCACAAAAAGAAAATTTAGCCTGTTTTGCCCCCAAAAAAGTGTCTTAGAAACAGAAAGCAAATGTAACCTTCAATAATGAAGAGCAACACTGAGAAGGAGTTCAAACAGTGCTTTTCTGTCACACAAAAATCTGCTTTACAAGACCTTGTATGCTGACGTTTAAACTTAATTCCATTTGTTTTATTCTTCAATGAATAAAAGCAAGTAATAAATTAAAAATTTATGCAACAATAAGAATTCCTATCAAGGCGAATAGCATATCAGGAAGTGAAGACACATTGCCATATGTTTACTGCTCCTAAAAAAAAGAGGAATCCCAATGAAATTGTTAAATATACCCTGATAGTATGATACCAGATTTTCCATCATTGCCAATAACTACAATGCCATGATGCACATTAAGAGCAGAATACTAAACATTTTTTTACTGTTAGTGAAGGATTTGCAATAATATTGGGGAAAAAGCACAGTTCATGGTTATCCCCTGGCAGTCCTAAAACTTTTGCCACACTGTACAAAGTGGTGCCTGACGTGCCGCTACCGGAGTTCTTGATCTGCTGGCCATGAGGTCTTAGGGCTACCCAGACCTGTCTTGGGTTTTTACCTGTAGGATGCCATGTTGATGCAGTTCACTGAATCAGAAATGAGTTCACTCCCAGCTCAGTGTATGCTCTGTTTTTTCCCTTGCTTTTGCCTCCTTAGGCAAAATGGTGCCCAATTCAGCTCCAGGGGGCTGACGGGGCTGTGAAATCCACCCTGTTCTCGCACTGCCCATCTGGGATTTGCTGCTCTGTCTCTGCTCCTGGTCAAATCAAACAGACCAGCAGGACGAACAGTTCTTTGTCTGGGTTCGCCTCTGGAGCTCCTGGTAAATGTCCCTTCCCACCTGGTTGCTGGTGGAGTTTCAGCTGCTGGTGGAGTTCAGATCATTGTTAGTTGAATGCCACTGGACTATCAGTCACTGCAACACCACACCATTGTGTCCACTGCTTTCCTGTGCCTGCCAGCTTCCAGGTCTCCCTCTGCTGTTGTTCTGTCCTCTCCTATTTCCTGGAATGTGTCCTCTCTGCTTCATCCTGATTAAATGTTTCTCCGTCCATTTAAAAGTATCCTTACCCTGTTCTGCTATCTTGATTCTCCCTGATTCATTCATTTCTAAAACATGTAAGTATAAGAACTTTTCATTTTTTAAACTTTTTTTCTCTTCCATTATACAATTTTACACTTACAAGGCTTCCCCCATCCTTCCTTTTGCTTTCTCCATCTTGCATATTGTAGAGTGCTTTTTTCCTAATAGTTTGATGGTTCCCAGGTGTAGATTTAAGTCCTTGACCCATTTAGAGCTAATTTTTACATATGATGAAAGGGTCTTATTTCTTCTACACACAGGTATCCAATTATCCCAAAAGCAATCACAGAAAAGACCAACCTTTTTCCCTACACTATTTTCAGTTCTCTTGTTGAAGATAATTGGCTGGCCATGTGTGAGTTCACTTTTAGGGTTTCTATTTTATCCCACTGATCTTCTTCTCTGTTTCTGTACCAATATCCGACTGTTTTGATTACTACTGCCCTGTAGTATTCTTGAGATCTGGAATTGCAATTCTTCCAGCTTTGCTTTTATTTTTCAAGATAACTTTGGCTATTCATGGTCTCTTGTGTTTCCAGATGAATCTTTGTATCATCTTTTCTATTTCTGAAAAGAATGTTGTTAGGATTTTGATTGGGATTGCTTTGAATCAGCATATGACTTTTGGTAATATGGACGTTTTGAAGATGTTGATCCTGCCAATACAGGAACATGATAAATGTCTCCATCTTTTAATGTCTTCTAGTTCTCTTACTAATGTTCTAGAGTTTTCCTTGTAGAGGTCTTCCACATCCTTGGATACGTTTGGATAGGCTAGGTAAGGCTCTTCTCCACTATTCTAAAAGGGACTAACTACTCTCAGTAGTTTCTTTCTCAGTCATGGGCCTGTCTTTATTGAGTCTTGTAGTGTTGTTAGGTATAGGATCATATCATCTGCAAACAGGAATAAATTGAATTCCTCTTTTTCAATTTGAATTTCTTCAATCTCCTTCTCTTGTCTAATGATCTAACAGGGACTTCCAATACTATACTGTATATCAGTGGTGAAATGGATATCATTGTCTGGATCCAGAACCTAGTGGGAAAGTTTCCTAATTTTTGCCAGCCAGCATGATGCTGGCATTAGGTTTTTCATGTATTGCTTTGCTTGTGCTGTAGAATATTCCTTCTATCTTTCTTAAGATTTTTGTAGCATGAAGTGCTATTGGATTTGATCAAATGCTTTCTCTGCATCTATTGGAATAATCTTACGGTTTCTAGTCTTCATTTTGTTGATATAGTGTATCACATTTTTATTGATTTGTGTATGTTGAGTCATTCCTGCATGCCTGGTATAAATCCAACCTGGTCTGGGTGAATGATCTGTTTGATATATTGTTGGATTCTATTGGCTAGTATTTTGTTGAGGATTTTTTCATCTATGTTCATCAGAGATGTCAGTCTCTGTCTCTTTGGCTTTGGTATTAAGGTGATTTTAGTTTCACAGAAGGAGTTCGGAAGGATTGCCTTCCTTTCCACTGTTTTGAACAGCTTGTGAGAAATTGGGGCCAGTTCTGAGAATGTCTGTTAGAATTAAGCAGTGGGATTTTCTTTGTTGGAAGGAATTTAATAACTGACTCAATCTCCATCCTGGTTACAGGTATTCTTAGGTTTTGTATACTTCATGATCGCTCACGTTTAGTGAGTGATATATGTCTAGGAATCTATCCATTTCTTAAAGATCTTCCAATTTGTTGGCATATAGTTGTTTGTAGTAGTTTACAATCATTTTTGTCTGTCCAAGGTATCCATTGCTATGTTTCCATTTTCTTCTATCTTTTATTCAGTTGGACTAGAGCGGCATCTATTTTATTTGCTTTCCTGAAGAATCAGCTCTTTAATTCATTGGATTTTATGTAACGTCCTTTTGGTTTCCATTTGGCTTATTTCCTCCCTTATTTTGACTATCTCTGCTATTCTGTTAATCTTGGCTTATTTTGCTGTTGTTTTTCCAACCCCTTCAGCTACATGGTTAGCTTGTTTACCTGGTATGTTTCCAGTACTTGACATAGACACTGATTGCGGTAAATATGCCTCTTAGTACCACCTTAACTGCATCCCACATGTTTTGATATGTTGTGTTTGAGACTTCATTAGTTTCAAGAAAATCTTCAATTTCTTCTTTGAATTCTTCTCCAATCCATTATTTGTTCAGTAGCATGTGGCTCGGTTTCCGAGTATTTCCGTATTTTCTCAGTATTTTGACTTACTAGTCTCCAGTTTCATTCCATAGTGGTCTGAGAAGATGCATGGGATAATTTCAATTTTTTTAACTTGCTGAGGTTCACTTTATGAAGAAGGTTCCACATGCTGCTGAAAAAAGTATATTCAGTGTCTGCAAAATGAAAGTTTCTGTAGATATCAATTATGTCCATTTGTTCTTTTGTTCTAGGTGAGCTCTATTGCTTCCTGAGTTTCTGTCTTGTCCATCTGTCCATTGAGGATAGTGAGATGTTGAGATCCCACACTATTATTATACTGGAGCTTATATTTCCCTTTAGGTCCATCAACAATTGTTACATGTAGGTAGATGCCATGGCATTTGGTTTATATATATATTTATTATCATCATATCTTATTGCTGGATGGAACACTTTATCACTATATGGTGTCCTTCTTCAGCTCTTTTGATGCTTTTCACATTGAAGTCTTTATCGTCTAATTTTAGAATGACTACACTAGCTTGTTTTTCTTTTCCATTCACATAATTATCTGTGCTTCACTCTATCCCACCTCTCTCACCACTGTGGCTCTACAAAGCTGCGCACAGGGCTCCAAAGGCCTACAGACCTAGCCAGGCTTGTAAACTTTGCAGAAAACAGCTTATTCTGCAGTTTCTTTTATATGCAGTTCCTTTCCAGTGATGCCAACACATCACAAACTTACAACATTCCTCTAAACACAAATTATATTTATGTTTCTAAACTACTACTATTTAGAGAAATACGAATATGGACATTAGTTTTCAAATTTGGAAGCAAATGATTGCAACTAGATGTCTCCCTCAGAGCAATGTTCTAGACACTTTTTGGGCCCAACCATTTAACCTAACAGTTAAGATACCTACACCACAGACCAGGGTTACTGGGTTCAAGTCCCAGCTCTGCTCCTCTCTTTCACTTCCTGTTTATGCATACATTGAGAAGCGGCAGCTGGTGGCTCAAGTGGCTGAGATCCTATTACCCAATGACCTGGATTTGGCTCCTAACTGCCAGCACCAGTAGAAATCTGGTAAGTGGAACAGTGGATAGTTCTTTGCCTCTTAAGTCAGTGGGTTTTTTTTTTTTTTTTAATAAAAAGTAGTGATAATAGACCCAAAGACTTCAGGAAAAAAGTAATGTATTTGTCTTAAGTCATGAAAACAGTTGTTTGATGCAGGCAATAGAAGAGATGAGAATTCTAGTAGAGTTGGCTGGAGAAACAGGCAAGAGATAAATACTTAAAATAATTTAATATAGGAAAAATGGTAATGCATGACGAATGATATATCTTAATTAGTGTAAAAAAGGGATTACTGAATTTAAAAAGGTTGTCACTAGCTGATCATCTGGGCACAAAGAAAGCTTAATCATTGTGTCCTTGTTCATAGTAAAAATAAGCCCAAATAGACTCAAGATTAATGTTTGATTAATTAAAATATGAGCATTATAAAACATAAGCATTATAACCTTGACATAAGGCTAGTTTTTCTTAGTAAATCACTATAAGGAGAATCACAAATAAATTATGAAGACTTTTAACTATATAAAAAAGTGCCACAGAACTATAACC
The DNA here is from genome assembly GCF_030435755.1 of Ochotona princeps. Taxonomy (NCBI): domain Eukaryota; kingdom Metazoa; phylum Chordata; class Mammalia; order Lagomorpha; family Ochotonidae; genus Ochotona; species Ochotona princeps. The sequence continues at coordinate 46,560,284 of NC_080845.1, forward strand.
CCATCTGGAAAAATCATTTGCATGCTATATGGCAAAATGTTAATTTAAATGACAAAGAGTTTTTATACTTTTAAACAAATGTATGCTTCCGAAAATGAATTTTGAAAAGAATATGAATACGGATAAAATAAATGAAAAGGTGTACAACCCAACTAATACTCAAAGAATGCAAATAACATGGTATGCCTTTCACTTAATAAAAATAAAAATCTTCAAATTTTTTCATGCTAATGTGTTTTGAAAAAAACAGAGCTTTATTATGGTTCATTAGTGTGTAATATAAAGCAAACCTGGTGAGACAGACCAGAAATACTTTCCAAGTACAAAGTACATATTCCTGTTTCTTATAAATTTAGTCAAGAAAATATCACACAAGTGTAAAATGATTTTATATACAGATATATTTAAACTATAATGCAGGTTCTCACAGCACTGCTTAAAATAATGAAAAATCTATTTCAATCAAAAGTTGATTCACCGAGTAAATTATAATACATATATATGCAATGCAACAGTATTTAGCTAAATACTATTAATGACATAAGATCAAATTTATGGACACTAGAAGATATTCATCGTCCACTAAATGGAACAAAGCTATAATGAGACATGACTGTATGGTTTCCACATTTAAAACTGTGTGTGTGCTTGTATATGTGTGTGTATGTGTGTGTGTGTGTATTTGTATACCTGTACAGGAGATCTGTAGAAGTCATCAAAATGTTAAGAACAGTTCTAGATAATACTTATTTCCATATTAGGTAAAGGTTTTACACTGAGCATAAGTACTTCTACAGAAATAATGAAACTTTTTAATATCTAGCACTTACACAAGAATACTGTTTTTTACTTTCATCATTTAATGCAACTGCTCTTCACTGTTTTATTCATGTTGGTTAATATTTTTTTTAAAGGCAGAGAGAATGACCAAGAGCTCTTCTGCCTTCCGGCTCAAATATCCACAACAACCAGGACTGTCAAATGCCTGTAACCCAATTCAGGTCCCTCTCACCTGACTGGCAGGGGTCCAAATGCTTAGGCCATAATCTGCTGCCTCTCAGCATACTGACTAGCAGTAAACTGGAATCGGAAGCATAACCAGTACTCAAACTCAGGCATGCCAAATGAGATGCTAGTTTCTTTTAGGAATAGTTATTTGGTGACTCTGGTTCTGGAGGCAGGCCGTGCCAGGACACAGCACCTGCCAGGTCTGGGGGCAAATCTGGTAGGGGTCTTGTAGAGGAGCCTCAACCAGGTCAAGAGCACAAGCATCAGGTCTGGGGACAGCTGGCAGGGTTACTCAGTTACTGGTGTATGCCAGGGCCACAGCTGGGGCTAGAAAGCTAAGAACATGATCTTTAAGTTAAGAAATGCAATCAGTGGACTCTGCACCAGCCTCATCATACCTGGACTGTTGCTGATGTTGGAGCTTCTAATTGATCGAGGTGACGCTCTGCTGGCTCTGCCTACAAACCTGAGAGGGCCTCCCTAAGAGGCCGTTGAACTTGAACTGGACAAGTGGGATGCTGGACTCTGTATGGTGTAAACTTTTAATTAGGGAATCTCAACGGAACTTGAGCTGTGGTTATGCATCAAGGTGAAGGAATTCATGATGGGGGAAGGGTTTGGGGTGAAGAGGGGGGGAATCCCAGTACCTATGAAATTGTGTCATGTAATGCAATGTAATTAATGAATAAATGAATATTAAAAAAAAAAGATATGCAGTTGGGGGTATAGATAAGACTTGGGAGTCATGAGCATTCACATGATCTGGCTATGCATAGGAATCCTAGCAAAGTGTTGGCTAAGGAAAGAGGGGGCACATACACAGTGAAAGAACAGACTCATGACGGGTCCTTGAGGGAGCAGGCAGTGGAAGGAAGAGAAGTAGGAGTGATGCCATGGATGTCAAAAGAGTCCAAAAAAAAAAAAGAAAAAAAAAAAAGAAAGAGCTAGTAATGTTGAATGCCAAATCTTACGTTTGTTTCAATTCCAGGTACAAGGGAACTATGGAGATAAAGAAATCCTAAGGGCTACTGCTATCACAGGAGGCAAAGCCCATGTTTGTGATATGAGCATCCCATGTGGGTGCTGGTTTGAGTCCCAGCTGCTCCACTTCTGATCCAACTCCTGGTTAACGTACTTTGAGTGCTTAGCCTCCTGTACCTATGTGGGAGACCCAGAAGAAGCTCCTAGCTCCTAACTTCCATCTGGCCCAGCCCTGGCCACTTCAACTGTTTGAGAAGTAAACCAATAAATGGAAGATTCTTTCTTTTTCCTCTCTCTCTCTCCCTCCCTCCTTCTCTCTCTTACTTAACCTCCCCATTAACTCTGACTTTCAAATAAACAAAATAGAGCTTTTTTAAACAGAAAAAGAAATTTGTTAAGCCATTTCTTCACAAACATTTCTGTGAATCTCAAGTATTTGACATCTTGTTAAAATAATTCTGATTATTCTGAAGTAAGGTCTGTGATTATGGATTGTAACACATTCTTAGTTAATAGTCATATAATTGGTCCATAGTCCACAGTACAGGCAGTAGCAATTCTTTTAACATTTTTTTAAGATTCAGTAAAGCCTTAAAGTGTATGTGCGTGTGTGTGTGTCTGTGTGTGACAGAAAGAGTGAGTGCACAATTAACCATTTGTTAACGCATGTTACCTTTTCGTGCTACTTTGGATTACATGTATATATAAGTAACCATTTATTAATATAAATCATATTTTTTTATTGCTTTAAATTTTATAACTATGAAGTTAAACACACCCTTGGATTCTCAGTTTTGCCTGAAAGAGTTACTATGACCTTTAGAAAGTTACCTCCAAACATGCGACGAAAGAAAGTTCTGAGTAGTACTAGCACGGGTATACCTGGGTGATCGATCTTCTAGATAATTAAACTTCAATTGCAGAGGAAAAGTATAATGAAATGTTTGAACCTCTTACTTATATCCATCTATTCTTGTATTCATTCACAGATGATATAAAGGAAATCAGTACATTTTTTCTATACTGAAAATTAAATTTGAACCAGTCATATCATAAAGTTCAGCTCTCTGAAGAGTTCTTTAGTCTATTCCCAAAATGATTGATATCCTAGTCCTTCGGTGAAAGTAACACTCTCCCCTGTTTGAGGTAAATGATCTCTTGCAGGCACACCATTTGGATATCCAGAAGAGGCAATTTATCTCAAGTGGGCAAACACTAGAATGAAAGCAACAAGGTTGCCACCTGTCCAGTATTTACAGAAGCAACATGCAAACTGGGGGTCTCTGCCCACTGCCTAACAATACATCATCAAAGTTTAAGAAGACAACATGGCAAGAACCACTAGCACTCTGAATGGTGAGAGCAAGTTACCCATACTTAAGTTCAAGCGTTATGAGAAGTTAAAAACTGCTTTCATTGAATATTCATCAGTATTTTAAAAGGAGACACTTTCATGGATGTTTATTAGGACATCCCTATATTCATGGGAGCTGACTTAGAAGACCCCATTTATTCCTAAAACCCTGTGAATTAGAAACTTCTGTTAATCAAACTTCACAGATGACAATATTGAAATTGAAAAGGAATTAAGTAATTTCCCCAATATCACAATAGAAAACATTGAAGGCTAGACTCAGATACAATGCCCAAGTTCTTAATCAATATTCTACTGCATACCTAACATGGTTAAGAGTCAGTCTTCTCCCCAAAGTATTTAATAATATGAGTATAATTCAAAACTTACAGATAACCACCTAATATTTAGGAAGAATTAATTGTTGAATTGAATTTTTGCATCTTCAAACAAAGATAATATAAGAATCAACATAATTATTCTTTTATATATTAATACTATATATCAAAAACTGCTACTTAGGACTGGCACTGCGGAGCCATAGGTTAAGCAGTCATCTGCTGAACTAATGTTCCACTTTCAATCTTCCTCCCTGATAATGTGCCTGGGAATGCATGGAAGATGGCCCAAAGGCGTAGGTCCCTGCACCCATGCAGGAGATGTGGTCCTGGCTCCTCGGTCCTGGCTTTGGCCTGGCCTAGACACAACCATTGCAGCCATCTAGGGAGTGAGCCAGCAGAAGGATGGTATCTGCATCTCTATATCTCTCTGTCTCTCCCTTGCTCTCTGCAATTCTTTCAAATAAAACAAGGCACTTCCTTTTTAAAAGCGTGAGGGGTGGGAACCAGGAACACTGAAGCACACTGAATTTAAACAACTTACCCATGGCCACACAGCTGATATCTGAACCAGCATTCAATGTCAAAGTCCCTGCTTGAACCTAACATGCTGACTTTCTTGTAGGGCACTTCAGCAAATTTAGTTTAGAAAATTAATCATTACGGGCTGCTACAGTGATATAGCAGGCTGATTTTCCACCTGTAGCACAAGCATCCCATATGGATGCCAGTTAGAGTCCCAGTTACACTTTTGATCCAGCTCCCTGCTTCTGGCTTGGGAAAGCACTGGAGGATAGCCAAAGGCCTTGGGACCCTGGATCCACACGGGACACCTAAAGCAGGCTTTGGACTGTCTCAGCTCTGGCTGTTGCAGCCATTTGGGAAGTAAAACAGAAGGTAGATTCTCTCTCTCTCTCTCTCTCTCTCTCTCTCTCTCTCTCCTTCCCTCCCTCCCACTCTTCCTCCTGTCCTCCCTCCTTCTCTGTCCCTCCCTTCCTCCCTAAATCTTTCAAGTAAGAAATAAATCTTTTTAAAAATAAAATCATTAGCAGCTTTAAATTACAAAGGTCTGTGTGTATATACATGCGTGTTGTGTGCATACTCACTGCTGACCAGGACAATACTGTCACGGCAAAATTGGTGGCAAGAGAAACAGCTGTTTTTATTTTTAAGTCATCACTATATTGCCAGGTGCTAAACAAGATATTCAATAAATGCTAAAAAAAGACAAAAATAAGATACCACCTCCATTTTAATAAGAGAATCTGAAGTATTGTAAAGTTAAATAACTCACCTCAGCTCCAAACAACTGACTCCTAGCAGGGTAGGATACAAAATCAAACTGCTTTATTCAAAGCCAATGTTCTTTCCACTGTGCAATAATGCTTACCTACTTAGGCTATTCATACACTTAAATCAGAAACTCAACAGTGACTACATAAGCCATAATGCTTTATAATTATTATTTTATTATCTGGTGATAACCATTCACAGACTTAAAGTATCTAAAAATATGTCCCCATACTTTCTGCTCAAGTACCTGAAGTGTGCACTGGAGGAACACAAAAGTGAAACTGCAATACCAAGAAAAGATAACACATAAGCCTCTCCTTGTGTTTAAAAGAATTGTCCTATAATATATCCATGATGATCAACTTTATTTCTGCAAAAGGTCCACAGCAATCATTTCTGTACCAGTCAAATAATAATTACCAACCTCTCATGTCCAAATTCTTTCCATCACTGCTTATGACCCTGATGCATATTCCATCCCTCTGAATAATTATCACTTTTTCTGTAAACATGTCTAGAAATCTCCCCTCAAAGCAAATGTTTCTGGGCCCAGTACGGTAGCCCAACTGCTAAAGTCCTCACCTTGAACATGCCAGGATCCCATATGGGCACTGGTTCTAATTCTGGCAGCCCCATTTCCCATCCAGCTCCCTGCTTGTGGTCTGGAAAAGCAGCTGAGGATGGCCCAAAGCCTTGGGACCCTGTACCCGCATGGGAGAGACAGAGGAGGCTCCTGGCTCCTGGCTTCAGCTCAGCTCAGCTCCTGGCTTCTGCTACTTGGGGAGTGAATCAGTGGATGGAAGATCTTTCTCTCTGTCTCTCTTTCTGTCTGCATATCTGACTTTCCAGTAAAAATAAAATAAATCTTTTAAAATGTTTCTAAAAGCTGCTATTTCCTTGAATTGTTAGAGGCATAACCAAGTCTAAAATCAAAGGTTCCTTAAGAAAAACAATTATTTAACACTGCCACTCCTGGTCTACCTTCTCCTTGCTAGGGTTTACATGTACATATTTTATTGGGATCATAATAACCATTCTGTAAAGATTTTAACTCTACAAATATAAGGAGCCTCTTTCAGAATGTGGTCTGACGGATTACTGGTTCTACAAAATCTTGATAATCTGACCCTTTGCCAATGACACACATTATGACCACAATATTAAAAAAAATCCTCCTATGAATCACTGTTGATAAACCAGGCATGGTACTTGTGGATTTCCATTCTTGTAACTTTAATATTTACAATCCATCCATGTATTCCTGCTTAAACCAAGTCCTTTATCTGAATGTCTTCTCTCCTTCTTCCTGAGCTATTTGTGTTCTAGGCCCAGTTAGACAACCAGTTGCACCCTAAAAGCTTCCCTTCCACTGATCTGCATTCAGCTGCACCACCTATAGATTACTGCAGCAGGTAATGCCTATAATACCTCATCCTGTCTTTGATTACACTCTTCCTAAAGTTGGGCATGATTGTCATTCCCCTTTTATAACCAATGTGCATGTCATCTAGAAGCCCAGACCAACCAACATATTGTTCTTTTATCCCCTACACTAGATACAGCATGATGATAAGAAAAACTACATGACATAAATTGACAGTGTAGATTAAACCTTAAGATGTCACTGTATTTTAAATGTTCGCATGCACACATAAAAACAAGTCCAACAGGAATCCCCTAGTAAACTAATGTTAAAATTATTAAGTTATCTGAAAATTATTTTCTTTGAAGTTATAATATCAACATTCTTAAAATATATTTTAGGTTATTTCAGACTCTAAACCCAGTACAGTAAGTCTTGGCAATACATTAAGTATACAAGTGATTAATAACATCAATAACAAACCTAAAAATAATCTCTTTGTAAGTTTCCTACTAAAAAAGTTTACATAACTAATGAAAAAGAGGAACTGTATGTGTAAAAGTTTAAGATATTCAGATTACTTTACAATTAAGAGCCATTGTTACATGTTTAGCTGAAAGACAATACATCAGAAATTACTGCCAGAAAAAATTAATTGGTAAATGTTAAAAAAAATAAATTTGAAACCATAACAACTGATTTACAGAGAATTGTCTAAAGAACCGTCTAAAGTGCATCTCAAATGACCTATTTATGCTTATAAAATTAATTGAGCATGTCTCAACAATCCATTATACTGTTTTTATTACTAATGTGTATAAAATGGCCATAGTTAGTCCAATGACATAGCTTAACCAGTAACTGTACACCAACATGTCATCATGTGTAGAGAAGCTAGTTTTCATGACCTGAGTCATGAAAAAGTATCCTTGAATTTTGGGCCTTTAGAAATGACTTAAGCAGAATCAAGATGGCAGTATAGGGTAAGGACACGTATAAACAGAGAATCAATCGCCAGGGTGAAGATGAGAAGGCACATTTCAGAAAACAGGAGCAGACAAGCCTACAGCACAGGGCACGAGGAGACTGACTGACATGGGAAAGCAGTGGAGACAACAGTGGTGTTGCAGCAACCAGATAACCCAGTGGCAGTCAGTGAGAAGTGAACTGAACTCCATTCGTGGCCAGAGCCCCAAGAGCATCCAGGTGAGAAGGGGAAGTCAGCAGGAGCTCAGCAGATGGACCCAGGCAAAGAACTGTCCATCCTGCTGCTTCGTTTGATTCAACCATGAGCAGAGACAGTGATAGATCCTAAACAGGTGGTACAGCAACAGGGTGGATCTCACAGTTCAAACCCTCACCAGAATCACATTAGCTGCCATTTTAGATACAGAGACAAAGTTGTAGGACGGGACTGCACATGCACTGAGCCTGCAGCAAACTTTTCTGGTTCAGTGCATTGCAACAATGTGGCATCCTAAGGTTCCACCCAAAATGGGTCCAGGTAATCCCCAAACCTAATAGCCAGCAGAACCAGATCTCAACGAGTAGCCTATCAGGCAGCATTTTGTGCAGTGTGGTAAAGGGTATGCACATGTGCTGAGCTGGGAGCAAACTCACTTCCAGCTCAGTGCATTGTACTGGTCCCACATCGAAAATAATACCAACTTTGTCACCCTAAAGGTCAAAATAGGCTAGGATGTCCTTAGACCTAACGACCAGCAGGTTCCAGCAAGATCAGCACCAAAACAACCTAGCTATTTAGAACATCTGGTGTATCCATAATCCTGGGAACTACTCGAACTGGAAGTGGGAGAAAGGTTGTACAGACAACAGTGCAGCCACAGCACAGCATCATAAGAGATGGAGAGTGGTGACCCAGGAGCTAAGACTTGGCAATACATTAAGCATACAAGTGCTTAATAACATCAATAACAAACCTAAAAACAATCTCTTCATAAGTCATAGCTTCAATCTCTTCATAGCCAGCAGCTATGGAGACCATGGCGGAAATCTAACATAATAGCCCCAACCTAGAACTTGCTGGAGGGAGTGGCACAAGTGACTGCAAACAAAGAACCAAGTACCAAACACAATAAGTAAAATCAAATTGTACACCTGTGGTGACACAGCTTAGAAAACTGCCCTAAAGCAAAGAATCTGCTAACCAGAAGTACAATGACCAAAAGCAAAAGAAGAGACAGTGACATAATGAACATTACTAAAGACTCCCCTGCAAAGGAGCAAAAGCTTTTGCCAACCTCAGAATTAACTGAGGAATACATTGAGGAATTGGGGGATACAAAATACAGAAAACTCATTTTAAAGCTTCTTATCAACAACGAAAAGCACATGCATAAGTTCAAGGAATTCAAGAAGTATGTGACACAGGAAATAGCAACACTGAAACAAAATCAAGCCAAATTATTAGAAATGAAAGACACAGTGGAGCAAAATGAACATTCAGTGAAAAGTCTCCATAACAGAATGAATGAGGCAGAAGAAAGAATCTCAGAATTGGAAGATGTTTCTTGCCACAACGGTGAAACAATCAAAAAGCTGGAAGTGGAGCTGGGCCAAGCTAAAACAGAGTATTCAAGAATTAAGAGGCACTATTAAAAGGCCATTTAAGAGTTACAGGAGTTCCAGATGGCACCGAAATAGAAGCTTAGTTTAAAGATGTATTCAATGAAATAATAAATTAAAACTTCCCTAATCTGGAGAAAGGCTTCAGAGACAACATCCACGAAGGGTACAGAACTCCCAACAGGAGTTCCCAACTCTTCACCACAACACATGATCATCAAGCTCTCTTCCATCGAATATAAGGAAAAGATCCTTAAATGCGCTTGTGAAAAAAAAATCAATTGACATATAAAGGATTGGCAATCAGAATCACAGCTGATCTCTCACAGGAAACTCTAAAGGCCAGAAGAAAATGGAGCGACATATTCTAGATTGTAAAAGCAAAAAATTGTCAGCCCAGATTAACATACCCAGCAAAGCTTCCTTTGTCTTTGAAAATGAAATATTATTCCACAGTAAAGAAAAGCTTAAAGAACATGCCTCTTCCAGACCTGCCCTACAAAGGATACTTAATGATGTTCTCTTGACAGAGAAGAGGAATAGCACCCACCAAAACTAAAGGTAAATGGGAAGAGCAGTAAAATAACAACACAAGATTAAATCAATGCACAACCCATTGCTAAAATGAAAGGACCAAATTACCACCTATTCATATTAACTCTGCATGGAAACAGCTTAAACCCATCAATGAAACATCATAGATTAGTACTCTGGATCAAAAAACAAAACCCATCTATTTGTTGTCTAGAAGAGATACATTTCACCAACAAAAATCAGCGGAAACTATATCTCATGGATTTTGATGTTTTTGTTTTTAGTTTCATTTCTTCAAAACACTTTTTCATTAAATTCTTCACTGACTCATAGATCATACAGTAGCATCATCTTCTTCAAGAAGGTTTTTTTTTCAGTTCTTCAACAATACATTAGTCATTCAGTAGCACATTATTTAACTTCATGGTATTGTAAATTTCTATTTTTATTCCTGTTGTTGATTTCGTTTTATGGCTTTTCATTTAAGGTGAGATACAGTAACTTTGTAATGGAAACTATATCCAGATGTGAGGATACAATACAGTATGCATCCCTACTTCCACATCAAAGATGGACTCCCAATGAAATTATTACATTTATGATGACAATAGAATCTAGAATCTCTGCCATTGTCCATGCCCATAACGATGGACTATGACTATTTATGAAGAACTATACTATTGTAATGATAAACGGGAAATCAGTGTGTGGGGAGAGGGGATTTGGGGAGGGAGTCAGGGAAATACCAGGAGCCTATGGAACTGTATCATAAAATAATCATAATCATAATAGTAATAATAATAAATGACTTAAAATAAGTGGCTTCACACACATGGCAGAAATTAACTGTAAAACAAATTGGGAAAAATAAAAAACATCACCAAACAAGAGGAGGAAATTTTCTACTGGTTCAGTTATTACCTGAGCTTCTGAAATGTACAGACCTGATGGAAGGCCAGAACATCTGAAGGACATCACATACATTACTTAATAAAAAGGATAATGATGAGCTTTCTACTAAAAAACTACAGCATAAAGAGGGAAAAGTTAGCTCTTTTCTCCAGCAAATATCCTTTATTTCCCCCATAAAGAAAGACAAAATGAGCCATCAAAACTCACATTAATGTACTACATCATTAAATGCAGATTTAATAATCTTTCTGTGACTGAATAAAACAGAGAACAAATACATCTTCTTCCCACATACCTTATTTGAATTAGTACTCTACAGAAATTCAGGACATTTGCTTTTAACTGTATTTTGCAAGGACATAAAAGAAGGAACCGTACCTGTTTTACTAATGACTTCTTGTAACTCAGCCATAGAACTGATTATTGCAGCAAGAAGGTCAGAACTGGTGAGCCAGCTGAGAGCCTGTAAACAACGTAGCTGTTCCCTTTGATGTTCTGCACAAACACAAGAAAAATCCATTTCTGAAATGCTACAAAAATTACTAAAAGCCATATTTGAAATTCATAGCAGTAGTCAGCTATTTAAGAAGGATCAAACCTCATATGCAGAAAATTGCCCTAGTACAGAAATATCTACAAGAAATGTTGGATTTGATTGACCTAATTTATACATAACAGTTCACTGACACCAAAGGAAAAAAAGAGAAAAATTTTCCTTTGGCTTTATTTACTTTAGTTAATAGTCTGCTTTTCTGAAGGTTAAAAAGTAAATCCACTGTTTCATCAGACTAGCAAAGCATTAAAAAACAAGTATTAGTTGGAAAATATGTATTTTGCTCATTTTCATACAATTCTTCAGATTTTTAGCTCTCATTATTCTCAACTGACTCATGTAAGGTAAAAATAAATTGTACTGATAATTTTAAATAAGGCAGTTTTGGGTTGACTTAATTAAGACAGATGTTATATAAAGGCTTCCTTTCACTGAAAAAAGATTATTTAAATACAATGTTAAATGCTGAAATAAAACATATTTGCTACTTTACATTATAATCTGTTCACAATAAAGCATCAAGGGTACATTTATAAAATACACATATGTATTTATCTATACATATGTGTATTTGCATACATTTGACTATGTCACATGATTTGACATGTTACAAAATTTTTTGACGTTTTTGTGGAGTGGCCAAGCATATGCATATTGTATTTCACTTACAAACAACTTAAGGTCTTCAAAAGCATAAACTATCTTACTTGGAAATTTATGTTTGTCTTTGGACTCTCCTGTACACACTAAAATGCCTATGCCTTCTTTGACACTCTCCATCCAGGTAAAAAGAGAGGCACAAGACTGGCCCAGGATCTTGAGTCTGTTTGCTGCCAAAATCACAATAACACCTTTCCGAAATAGCCGTATGGACCCTTTGAATGGCTTTTTCTTCATCTTGGCTTCCTCTTGTTTTTTTTCATCTACGGTGGACAATGCCTGGGCTAGCATTCTTATTTCCAATTTGAATGATTCAAAGGTGTTGGCCTGCTCCTGGAGAAAGTCTCTCTGTGTAGATAAGGCACAGGAGCGGCTATAGAGAGGATACAGGGCCCCAGCCATCAAGGCACAGGCTGCCAGCAAGGAGCTCTGCTCCCTCTGAGTCTTTGATAACAGGCTTTTGAAGTGTGCGTTTTCAAGAACCAACTGTTCATGGGACTTCTCAAGACGGTTCAATTTTTCCATATTTTTTTCTGCGATTTCTTGAAATTTCTGCAAGAGAGTTTAAATATTTATGATGAAATAAAAAGCACTTCAGTAATTCCTCATTATACAATGCAAACAAATCTTGGCTGACTACTTCTTCCTCTTCAGGAGATCCATGTTCTAAAATACGCAAAAATTAGAGCTGCAGGAACAGTGAGCCAACAGCCTTGATCTGAATGTGCACATTGATTTTTCAGTCCTCTTACACAGAAGCTACACATAAAGCAGAACACATACATTTAAGAGTACTTCATGAATTTCCTGTACACTTGTACATAAATACACATGCCCAGGAAAAGAAAACATGCTTTCTCTGCACAATTTCTCCTCTTCCATTCCTCACTAACTTTTATTTCCTGCTAATAAATAGAAATAACGCTGCCAACAGAGGTTTTCCTATGCATAAAAAGACTTGGCTTTCGCCAAAACAAGCAAGGGGTTAAATTAATGATACATCAAATAGCATCTGACTGTGTGCCATTTTCAGCTAAGAAGGGACTGACTCACAGCATGCCCTCTCAATCCAGTTTCTTTCCTAACTCCCCAAAAGAAGGCTAAACACAGTGCAGTCCTGGTGTTGGGAGTAAGTCCTGATCATGAACTGGACTTTGCAACTCCCAGATTCTTTGTGCATAATCAAGCTGCTTATAACTGAAAACCTAATTTGAAACAAAAATGAAATTTACCTGGAAAAGCCATAATGCAGTCACTACAAAATACAGTGGCTCTCCATGAAACCTTATGCTTAATAATGAAGGAACTGCCACGGTAAAGAGTAAATTCTAGAAGATAATAGATTCCAATTTGCTTTGCTATTCTTTTGCCATTCAGTAAACACTATCACTTGTTAAATTTTATGTGTTAGTAAAACAGACAAGTAAATCGATTATTATGAAATAATGTCATAATAAAGATAAGCCATACTGCCAGAAGACCACCCAAAGATGCTTAAACAACATGATATTGACAGGCTTTTGAATGTGACAATTAAAGGACAAGTGAAAACGATACATGTAACAATAGAACAAGAACAGCAAAAGCCTTCTCCACTGACAGGAGGGCCAGCCAATAACTGCCTTACAATATTTTAATATAACCCTCACGAACAATGGTGAACCAAAAGTTCAATTAGATTTTTTAAATTAGTTGAGAGAGAAAGCATTTTTGTCTACTGGTCGAACTGCAAATGCCCAAAATAGTCATGATGGAGCTACGTCAAGGCCAATAGCGAAACATTCAAGCAATGTTTCCCAGTTGGTGGGGATGCAATTACCTGGAACACCACTGCTGCCTCTCAGGATCTGCAAAAGCAGGCAGCAAGAGCCAGACATCAAACACAAGCTCTCCCAAAGGAGACATGGTGTCCGAATCACAATCTGCAACTGCTAGGCCAGATGCCCCATCCATTCAGGTAGATTTTTAGCAGTATTTGCCATGTGAGTTGCCAGGATTTAGCATTGAACCTCTTTCTTTAAAAAAATAAGTCAATATTTTCAATCACAAGTGGGAGCTAAAATTATACAAACAAAATTAAAACAATACTTATGGGTCAGGTTTTTTGTAAACATAGTATTTGATCAAAGTTTGTTAAGTCTTTGTTAATTGTTACGAATTACATACACCTAACTATAGCTTTCATTATCTGTGACTACTCTAAACTTAAGTGTATGTGAGTGAAGCTGAACATCTTTTCATTTGATTATGGTGTATAGCATTTTCATATATTTTTTCTGAACAAGGGTCTTTCTACTTTTCATCTGTTGAATTGTTTATTTGATGGAGCATTATGCCTTTGACTATAATATAAATTTAAAATATTACCTCAAAAACAATAAACAGATGGCCAGAATTGTGGCACAGCAATTTAAGCTACGTCCTGCGTTGCAACCATCCTACAAAGGTACTGGTTCAGGCTCAAGCTGCTCCACTCCCATTCCAAGTCCCTGCTAATGTTCCTGGGAAAGCAGTCCAAGATGGTCGAAGTGTCTGTACTCCCATAACCTACTTGAAACACTTGGACAGAGCTCCTGCCTCTTGATTTGGCTTTGCCTAGCCCAGGTCACTGCAACCATTTCAGGGAGTGAACCAACAGCAGATACAAGATCTGTCTCTGCCTACCTCTCTAACTCTGCTTTCAAATATATAAAATAAATCTTTAAAATTATAATAACAAATAAAACATTAAGTTGAAAAAACAGTGGGTCATGAAGGTTCAATTTGAATAACAGGACAATTCAGAAACAGAGAAACATTATCCTACTAATCTATATCATACAGTGAAGTGCTCTCATTATTATAAGACAGTGCCTTTGGGGACATTTTAGAAATACTTCTCTTTACTCTATCAACTGTGATTTAATACATGTAAAATGTAATTGATCTTTAGGGAGGTTTGTGTTGAGTGTATGCTTGTGATGGAGGCACTGTCACAGAATGACAAGAATAATCAAAAAGCATCTCTAACATTGACATTGGTAGGAAGACTTAAAAGGAGATCCAACTTCTGAGCATGCTGCAAGACATGGCGTCAAAGGCTGCGATGGATGATGTTAACAGCAGTCACATTTCAAACTTGTAAAAATGTGCCACTGAGGAAAAGAAATCCTGAGATTGAAGATGGGGTTTCCCAAGGTAGCAAGTTAGGAAGGGGCACTCAGAGGCACACCTGCAGACTGCAGTCAAAAGCCACTCTCCAAAGGACTCAGTTTCTTGCTTGCTTTCCCTTGCCTTGTGGAAAACTATATTTCAACTTGATTTCAAGTGTTTCTATACTAGATTTTAAGCCCCTTTATTTAGTTCAAAACATGGCTGAAGTCTGGTCTAGCCATACTTGTGATGCTTCTGTGAAAAAGCAAGAAATGGGGAAACAAGAAACAATGTCTTTTCCCTAGTTACATCTCAACCACTGCTCAAGCTGTGACAGCAGTG
The DNA here is from genome assembly GCF_030435755.1 of Ochotona princeps. Classification (NCBI taxonomy): domain Eukaryota; kingdom Metazoa; phylum Chordata; class Mammalia; order Lagomorpha; family Ochotonidae; genus Ochotona; species Ochotona princeps. The sequence goes on from NC_080845.1 coordinate 46,575,340, forward strand.
TTCCCACAACTTCACTGTGTCCCAGAGCTCCAAACACCAATAATAAAGCAAGAGTGTACCACCAACAGCAGCCAAAAGGAAAAAGGAATTCTGGGACGCATTAGCTACATGAGCTGCCTGGATACAATATAAAACAAACATCTTAAATAAGATGAGATGTAAGGCTGGTGCCATGTCACAGTAGACCAACGCTCCACCTGAGGTGCTGGTAACTCACACGGATGCCAATTCATGTCCCGGCTGCTCCACTTCCAATCCAGCTACCTACTTATGACCTAGGAAAGCAATGGAGGATGTTCCAAGGCCTTGAAGCCCTGCATCCACATGAATGACCTAGAAGCTCCTGGATTCCAATCAGCTCAGCTCCAACCACTGACTGCCAGCAGGAGCGTGAAAATGGAAGATCTATCTCTCCTTTTTCTGTGTATCCCTGTTCTTCAAATAAAAATAAACCTTCAATAAAAAAGGCACAATATAAAGAAAAGAAAACTGGTACCCAGGTTATAGCTAGATAAAGTAGGAAGGCAAACATGTGGAAAAGTCAAAGGCAGAAAAGAGGACAATCTATTCTAAGGAAGTGTAAATAGTTCAGATCACCTGAAGGAGAAAAAATAATAATGCAAATCTGAAAAACATGTGGACTGAAAATTGGCAGCCTTTTGCACTGAGTTAACAAACTAAACTTATCCAGAAAGCTACAAAAAGCTTCACAAATTCCTGGTGCAGTCCCAATTCTTCATTAAGTATATATGAATCAAATATATTAATGAAGATTTCCAGTAGTGGTGGTGGAATCACAGTGGGTTAACAGGAGCTAGAAGACCAAATGGAAATCATAAAGGTTAATGTTGTATTCTCTGTAAAAATCAATGTCACCTAATTTATCTCAAGAAAAATTATAGAATTAAAAAATACAGAAATAGGGAGATAATAGAAGACGAAAAGGTAGACTGGCAATAGCTGAGTAAGTGAAAATGAAAGTAAACCTCAGTATCTCAGGCAGAAATATTTTTTCACCAAAAAAAAGCTTTTATTAAATAAAAACACTGTGAAAGAATGTGATTGCTAATGATTTTTTAAATATTTCAAAGCAGTACTCAGAGTCACTGCTCGCAGGCTGCTCTAGAACAGCTGAAAGGAGAACAGATCCACCATGAGGAGGATCTCATCTGTTTCATCACATGACAACCTTCCAACTCCTGACCCATTCCCAGCTGGACAGCAACATGGGCACAGCTTCACAGAACAAAACTGCACTTTCGCAAGATTAAGTCATTAGACCATGGGCCTTCAGATATGTTGACCTAATCCTATTCTTAACCATTTTATCTTTATTGGACCATGACTTTCTCCACCAGATACAATGTCCGCATGTGCCTTTCCCAGGAAAGACGTCACCTTCTACTACTATGCTCAACTTGAGAAAGGGGAGGCTGGTTGGCTCCTTTCCTATGCAGACGTTAACCTCATCACTGCTTTCCTTACCATCTCCCCTATTCCTTCAAAACTGTATAATGGAAAATAATTTTTAAATATCTTTTAAAAATAAATTCTAGTGCACTCCAACAAATCAGAAGACCACCTGAAAACAGAAAGGTTCTTGGACCCCCACCACCTACCAAAACTTAGCCAAGAGGCAACAGAATACCTGAATCAACCTATACCCGAGGCAGAGATTGAATCAGTGATTAAAGATCTCCCAACAAAGAAAAGCCCAGGTCCAGATGGTTTCACTACAGAATTTTACAAAACATTCCAAGCAGAGCTAACCCCAATCCTCTACAAACTCTTCAAAACAATAGAAAAGGAAGCAACCCTGCCAAACTCATTCTATGAAGCCAACATCACCTTAATTCCAAAACCTGATAGAGAATTAACAGAGAAGGAAAACTATAGACTGATCTCCCTGATGAACATTGATGCTACAATCCTCAACAAAATCCTAGCCAATAGAATTCAAAAACACATCAGACAGATCATTCATCCGGATCAAGCAGGATTCAGCTTGGGCATGCAGGGATGGTTCAACATTCATAAATCCATAAATGTAATATACCACATCCAAAAACTGAAGAACAAAAATCATATAATAGTCTCAATAGACGCAGAAAAAGCTTTTGACAAAATTCAATACCGAGGGGTGTGGGGAGGGGTGGGGGGATTCCCAGAGCATATGAAACTGTCACATAATGCATAATAATTAATAAAAAAATTAAAAAAAAAAAAAAAAAAAAAAAAAAAAATTCAATACCACATCATGCTAAAAACGCTAAACAAGGTAGGCATAGAAGGAACAATCCACAACATAATCAAAGCAATATGTGAAAAACCAGCGCCTGCATCATACTGAATGAAGAAAAATTGGAACTCTTCCCACTGAGATGTGGAACAAGACAAGGATGTCCACTATCACCACTGCTTTTCAACATAGTACCAGAAGTACTAGTAGAGGCCACAAGACAAGAAAAAGAAATCAAAAGAATTCAAATGGGAAACAAAGAAGTCAAGCTATCACTATCCACAGATGACATGATTCTACACATAGAAGAACCAAGAGACCCAATACAGAGACTGCTAGAACTTATATGAGAGTTTGGTATAGAGGCAGGGTACAAAATAAATGAACAAGAATCAATAGTCATAGTGTGTTCAAACAGCCCCAAGATGGAAAAAATCTAACCAGCATGGTACAGTTCAAAATAACAGAGAAGAAAATGAAGTATTTACAAATAAACCTAACTAAAAATGTAGAAGACCTCTTCGAAGAAAACTACAATAAACTTTAAAAAGAAATTGAAGACTTCAAAAAATGAAGAAACATACAATGTTCCTGGATGGATAAAATCAGTATCATCAAATGTCCATACTACCAAAAGCAATACATACATTCAATGCAATCATAATCAAATTACCCAAAACATTCTTCATAGAACTGGAAAAAATGATACAAGAGTTCATCTGGAAACACAAAAAAAAACACAAATAGCTAGAACCATCCTGAAAAATAGGAAGCTAAATGGGGGCGGGGGGGAAATCACACTTTCAGACCTCTGGACATACTAAAGGGCAGTCATTATTAAAACAGCCTGGTACTGGCAGAAAGGCATAGAGGAGGATCAATGGAGTAGAATAGAAGCAGCAGAAGGGAATCCCCACAGATACAGCCAAATAATCTTTGAAAAAAAAAGATGACAATCCAGGAAAATTGGAAGGTCTCTTCAATAAATGCTGTTGGGACAACTGGTTGATAGCCTGCAGAAACAAGAAGTTAGTTAGACCACATCTCTCACCATACACTAAGATCAAATTGAAATGGATAAAAGACCTAAACCTACATATAGAAACCTTCAAACTTTTGAAAGAAAATATTGGAAGCACCCTGCAAGATTTAGGTGTAGGCCCTGATTTCCTAAAAAAAAAAAAAAAATCACCAAAAACAATAGCAATCAAGACCAAAATAAACAAATGGGATTACATCAAACTAAAAAGCTTCTTACAGCAAAAGAAACAATCAACAAAGTAAAAAAGCAACCCACAGAATGGGAGAAGATCTTTGCACACTATATAGGTGATAGGGGGCTAATCTCCAGAATATACAAAGATCTTCAGAACAACCAAAACAACAAAACAAACAAACCAATCAAGAAATGGGCACGGGAAATAGGCAGGCACTTTACAAAGGGACAAATCCAAATGGCAAACAAACATGAAAAAATGCTCAAGCTTTCTGGTAATATGGGAAATCCAATTTAAGACATCAATGAGGTACTAACTAACGCCAGTAACAATGGTTCACATACGAAAACCAATAACAACACTTGCTGGTGAGGATGCGGGAAATATGGAACCCTACTCCACTGTTGGTGGGGTTGCAGGTTGGTACAGCCTCTATGGAAATCAGTATGGAAAATATTCAAATACTGAAATCTGCATACCATATGATCCAGCAATAGCACTTCTAGGAATATTATCCAAAACACCTGTTACACAAGAAACCAACACGCACCCTTATGTTCATAGCATCACAATCAATAATTGCAAAAACTTGGAAGCAACCAAAGTGCTCATCAACAGAAGACTGGATAAGAAAGCTATGGTTCCTCTACTCCATGGAATACTACTCAGCCATTAAAAACATGAAATGCATTTCTTAGTGGCCAAATGGGCCCAATTGGAAACCATTATGCTAAGGGAAATGAGCCAATCCCCAAAGGTTAGATACCACATGTTTGCCTTAATTTAAGATGAAATTATATCAATCCTAAAAATAGTACCTGTAAATTGTAACATTATTACACCCTCAAAAAGCCTGTATCACATGCAGTTAAGATACTGTGATGTGACCAAAGAACCAATAATCAATGAGAGACAGACTGCTTATGCTCTCCATCAAAGCACTGAAAAGCCTGATATGCTTTTAATACCCTATGTTATTCCACAATGGGTCAGGGGAGAGCAGAGAAATTTTCCATCTTCTTAGAGTGTGTGAGGAAGATGTTAAGTATAATCTATCAAGATTGTAACAGGTAACTTACAGACAACAGACTCAAATCTGCATTAGATATCAGCAAAAACTATAAAGACATACAGTGGGATCCAAGAGCAATCCTGACAGCCTCTTACAGGTGGTCATATGCACAGAGCAGGAGGGGACCCCAGAATGGAACAGGAGGACAGTTGGAGACTCGTATCCTAACCCCAGAGACTCCTGCTACCTCACCAAGAACTATCAGTATGGGCACCAAGGACTACATCCCAACTGCCAAAGAGATCACGGGGAACTGGAGTGCCCTCACAGGCTGAGAACTCAGGTCACCCACCCCCTATTGGATCTCCCACATGGGATGGAAGAAGCCCAGATCCTTCCTCGCAGGATCTAATGTCATTAGAGCAATAGTCCTCAGAAACAGAACAGTAAACTTCCTTCGGGACTCGGGAGAGGAACTTTCTCTGGTCCTTACAATTTTGGCTCCCCACCCTCTCTTGCAATGGCCATCAGAGTCACTTTGGAGCCCCCCCCCCCCAAAATTAGATCAGATAGACAGACTGAGACCAATAAGGAAAGCTTAGAACAGACAGGAAAAAGTCAGCTTGGACTCCCATATACCTTACTAGGTAGGACATGACTAGTTATTGAAGATTTTTCTGCATATCCCTCCTAAAACTGTTCTGCTCCTCAATTGTTAACATATGGCTTGCTAGAGTTATAAACCTGTTTGGACTATCCCAAAATTCACAAAGTTCAGTAAAAATCATGCTTGAATACTATAAGCTGCTAAATATAAAAATGAAAATAGACACAAGACAGCTGAATAATACCCTATAACCATTTTAAGGTTTATAGCAGCCAGTGGTATATAAACTAAAATTGAGATGTCAAGGAAGTAGTTACAGGATGTGGTTAAGAACTTGCATTTTCTAACATATTGGTCACTCAATACCATGTCAATTAACTTCATGATGTTGTAAATTTCCATGTTTCTTCCTGTTGTTGAAGTTGTGCAGTGGCTTTTCATTGGAGGGGATGATATTCTGCCAGCTCTACTTTCAGACCAACGATGGTCTCCCAATAAACTGTTGAATTTATCTGGACAATAAGACACTGGACTCTCTGCATGGTCCATGCCCACAATGATGGAGTCATGACTGGTTATGAACTGTATTACAGTAACAATATGAAAGAATTCAATATGGGTGGGATTTGGGGAGGGGTTGGGGGAATCCCAGAGCCTACGAAACTGTGTCATAAAATGAAATAATAATAAAAAATAAAAAATAAATTCTAGCAATCAGAGTCAGCCTGGTGACATAACAGGGTAATCTGCAGCCAGAGAGCACCAGCATCCCTTATGGGCACTGGTTCTAGTTCCAGTCCCTCCACCTCAAATCCAGGTCCCTGGGAAAGCAACACAGGATTGTTCAAGTCTTTGGACCCCTGCACCCCTGTGGGAGACCCAGAAAAACTCCTGGGTGCAAGTTTTGAGAGGCTCAACGTCAGCTATTTCAGCAATGTGGGGAGTAAACCAGCAGATGCAAGACTTCTCTCTGTGCACCTCTCTCCTCTCTATGTAAAATCTATACTTCAAGTAAAAATAAATCTTTTTTAAAAATATAAACAATCTTCACAGTCCATTTTAGGTTTTGTCATTCTCATTCACACTGACCTAGACCTTCTCTGAACTTAAAAAAAAAAAGGCCACACAGGCACTTGATTTCTGTTACTTACCTATATATGTGCTTCGATCTGCTCTCTCAAATACAATGAACTGCTAGATCTTAGAGCGAAAAAAGGATTTATGCTCACATTTGTCACAGGATTCTATACCCTGAGGTATATAATAAATACCGAATGAACTAATCACTAGAGTGTATTCTCTATAAAAAGCACTGAAAAAAAAACCAATTAAATGAAAAAAAGTTTTACAATGTAAAGGACACAGAAAAAATATAATCAAAACAGGGACAATTTCCAAATATAATCTGGAAGTTATCATGTCAGAATTCTACCTTAAATTAATTCTGACTTTCCACAGGGAGTTTCAAAGGTATTGCATTATTTACATGAATTATTCTTGAAGAACAAAGTCTGTCTGACAGTAAAGCTACAAACAGCTGTAGAGCCAATTTGCCCTTAAAAATGCAAACCAAGGGAGATTAAAGGCCAACATTTTTTAAAATAAACATTAAGGAATATCTCTTTCATATGAAACAAAACACTTCCTAGGACTGTAATCATTTGTTTCTTAGTGTACTTAATCTCAAAGAAAAATTCTCAAATTTTTGCCAAAAATTTTTCTATCATAAAAAACAAACTTGAAAATATAAGCTACATGTATCTTTAACACAAACCTCCTTGCCTAACAAAAACATTACATAATCATTCCAGTGTTTCTTTGCTTGTTGGCATATACAAAGTGCATCCAAAATACAGAAAAAGGTTAACTTCTTTTCTTGGTGAACCAAGGATTTCCTTCCTTACTGAGTAACAGCATCCCCCTGAACCCTGAGACCAAGTCAGAAACCTGACATCTCCCTAGAGAGCAAAACCACGCTCCGCCACTTCTGTTAGCAACTTCTTTACATTGGCAAAAAGACAAAGGTCAAACTGAACATTTAATGACAAACATCAAGGGACTTCGCTAAAAATATCTAGCTTTTTAAAGTTACATATCTTTTTTGAAATTTTTTTCAAGATTCATTTATTTTTGATTGGAAAGGTAGAGTTACAGAGAGACAGACAGAGAGAGACAGAGATCATCTATACTCTGGATCACTCTCCAAACAGTCACAAACGCCAGAGGCTAGGTCAATAAAGCCAGGAGTCAAAAGATTCTTTCAGGTCTCCCACACAAGAGCAGAATCCCAAGCGCCTGGGCCATCATCCACTGCCTTTGCAAGCCATACCCGGGATCTGGATCTCAAGTGGAGCAGCCAAGACTCTTACCCATGCCCATATGGGATGCCCCTGTTGCAGGTGGAGGCTTAGTTCGCTACACCATGGTGCCATACTTGTCTTCTTATGCAAATAGCAATACTTAAAAATATAACAAACAGGCTAGTGTTGTGGCCTACCAGGCTAAATTGCTGTCTGCAATGCCAGCATCACAAATGGGTACTAGTTCCTGTAGCAAACCAGTTCCTTGCTAAGGTACTTGGGAAGGCAGCAGAGAATGGACTAGTGCCTGGACGCCTGCACCAACATAAACAACCTAGAAGAAGCTCCTGGATCCTGGCTTTGGCTTGACCCAGCCCAGCCCCAGCAAGCATTTGGGGTCCATTTCTCGCTCATTCTCCCTCTCTCTTTGTGACTCTGTCTTCCAAATAAATAAATAGAACTTTTAAAAATATATAACAAACATGAATTCATCTTCTTTTCCTATGATACAAATGGTTCTTTTAAAAATAAAAGTCATTTTATGGAGACACTGAAACTCTCATACAACATTTTATATGGAGACACCAGAACCCTCATGCAACAATTCCAGGTCTAGAAAATGGTAAAAAAAAAATCATTTTTATAACTGATCTTTGAGTTCCTTAAAAAATTAAACATAGAATTATCATATAATCTAGGAAACTCATTATCTCATATACACACGCTTCATGATGATTATTTATTTTAAAACAGTATCATCATGTAAATTTAGCATGTCAACAATATGTGCCAAAAACTGGGATGCACCTGTATTTCCTCTTTTGTTTCTAGAGCAACACAAAATTTATTCTTTGAGTAATCAATCACTCAAGGGTTCTCTTTAACAGTAGACTGAGAATAAAAGTGCCAGAAAAATTTTAAGTCTAAGAGAAACACGAATAAAGGAAATTAAAATGTGTGACCAATGAACAATGTGGCACAGTTTAGTAGCTTTAAACATTTCCATAAATATTTATTAACTGACCAAGAATCACTTCGAAATTCAAGATCAAGAAATATTAGGGGCCAGCTTTGTGACACAGCAGGTAAATCTGCCACAAGTAACACCAGCATCCCAGATTGGTGCTAGCTGGTGGTGTGCTGGCTGTCCCACTTCTGATTTAGTTCCCTACTAATCGTCTAGGAAAACCTGCAAAAGATGGCCCAAAGGTTTGGGTGCCTGTCATGCGTGCAGGAGATAAGGATAAGGCTCCTGGTCCGTGGCTTGCTGCTAGCTTGGGTTTGGCCTAGCCCTGGCCCTTGTGGCCACTGGGAATGTAACAGTACAAAGAAGATACTTCTCTCAGTGTTTCTCGCTCTCTCTCTGTAACTCTGACTTACAACTAAATAAATAAACCTTAAAGAAAAGTGAAATTGAAAGGACATAGAACTGTTTTCAAATGTTGTTTTAAATACAAAGGTTCCAATATTTCTAAAAGAAACAGTGTTAGTATATAATGCAAAAAAAATGACCGGGAGATGGTGATGGTAATTCATGCAGAGCAGTCAAAAACATTCACTCTGTAATTTCTGTATGTGTCAAAACATATTAAACAGTGTATACTGATAATTTTATGCTAATAATGCTCCTAGAATGCTTGTTGCACAAATAAAAGTCTTAGTTGTGAATCTTCACTTTGCTTTGCAAAACAGAAGTGATGCTTAAATGACCTCATACAACTGTGGTGAAGCTAGAGGAAAAGGGGGGTATGTAAATGCACAAAATAGAAAGCTATCAAATTACCCAAAACATTCTTCATAGAACTGGAAAAAATGATACAAGAGTTCATCTGGAAACACAAAAAAAAACACAAATAGCTAGAACCATCCTGAAAAATAGGAAGCTAAATGGGGGCGGGGGGGAAATCACACTTTCAGACCTCTGGACATACTATAGGGCAGTCGTTATTAAAACAGCCTGGTACTGGCAGAAAGGCATAGAGGAGGATCAATGGAGTAGAATAGAAGCAAAAACTTTCTGTCCTGAATTGTGTGACAATTAATGGTACTCCAAAATTACAAAAAGCTGTTCAAAACACAATGCCATCTCAGAGAGTTAAAACACTTGTTTTAACCATCACTGATTTTCAAACCTACTATATGCACAACCACAATCAGGAACAGCAGCTCTGTGCAAGAACATAAATTGTAAATTAAAAGAACATGAGTATAAGATTACAAAAACAAAGTAAGTAAATGAAATGCAGTGTGGCTTCTGGCCCAGAAGCTTCAGAAGCTTCAGCAGGCATGCACTCCGAGAGCTATTTACCGAATGGTGCAATGCTTTACCTTCCGCAAAGACAAAACCAGGCTGCCATCTTCATTTGTTTTCACTTACCTAATAAAATATACCTTAATCATTCTAAAACTTAAGCAGTCAACATCTTACACAAAATCCTTCTATGTTTTTTCCAGGCAAATGCAATTTAAATCCAAGTACAGTTTTTTTTTTATTTAACTACTTGTCTTTTACCGATCGTTTTCTTATAATAACCGAGTATTAAAAAGTGGAAGTAGACAAGTTTTTGTTTTCCAGCAGATGGCTTCTATAGTGACTGTATTCATGTGATACTGAACATTCTCTTCAACCCACAATCCTATGAAGTAACTATGAATTTTTCCCTTCATGTCTTTATTAATAGAATTTCTAAAACTGTGTTAAACACATCAAATGAAAATATTTTATTTGCATTGCAGCTTTGGGGGAGAGGCACAGAAATCTAATTGATTACAAGAAAATATCATAAAATAATGGGTCTTGTGTTTTATAACAGTAGTTTACCAAATATAAGAAACTGGATTGCTGCTAACTCAATTATATTTCATGAAAATCCAATCCATACATGAATAGCAGAGAATGCATGCCAATACATAACACTAATCTATTTTCAGGAACAACAGAAGTGGACATTCCCAACAGCAGAAACACCGATCAAAGCCTAGTATTTAGCATCTGTGATGACCGATCCTCTCTTTACTTCAAAAAAGCAAATCTCTATGACTTCCTACAGTTTCAGAATAAAAATAGTGAGTCCAAGACTCTGATAGGAACAGAAAGAAGTTGGAAGACTCACATTATCTGATTTCAAGACTTACAAAAACGCAATAGTAATTAAATCAGTACATATTGAAAAGCTGATAGGCACTTAAATGGAACAGAGTAGTCCAGAAATAACCCACAGAAACACAGTGATTGATTTTCTACAAAAGTGCAGAGGCAACTCAACAGGGAACAGACCATCTTCTCAACAAATGGAACTGGCATAACCAGATACCCACATTACAAAAGAAAGAAAGAAAGTGGGGGTAGGGGACAGGTGTGATGGCAATTCAAAATAATCCTCAGCTTGTGGCACTAGTATGTCATATAGGTGACAGTTCAAGCCCTGGCTGTTCCACTTCCAATCTAGCTCCTGCTGAGAGGGCAGCAGAGTAAGGCTCACGTCCTTGGGCCCCTGTTCCCATGTGGGAGGCCTATGAGAAGCTCCTGGCTCCTGCTATGAGATCAGCTCAGCTTCAGCCAATGAAGCCATTTGGGAGTGAACCAGCAGATGGAAGATCTCTGTGTCTCTCTCTGCATCTCCTTCCTTGTAAAAAATCTACCTCTCAATAAAAAATAGGTATTTTTTAAATGGACCTCAAATCATACATCAGACCTTCACCAAAACAATTCTAAGGCCATCAGCAATTATCTGAATAAAGTGAGTATTAGGAAGGTACTTCAAAATGCTCATGGAAAAATGTCTTAAATCTAAGCACAATTTTTTCCTAACGTACACTTTGCATCAGCTTTTGGAAAACCTGTATACATAGATTTCAATTTTTTGCATCCAAAATAAATCTTTTATTTTTATTTTACATGAATGCTTTGAAATATCCTTATGTATAATAGATTACCCAGCAACATAAAAAGAAACTAACAAACTGAGAGCACAATGTGAACAAATCTCAAATTCACCTTAGTTTTTGAAACAAACCTAGTCTATACTGCAACATACTTGATGATTCGATATATATGACACTTTGGAAAGGCTTAACTACACAGATGGACAGGGCTGTGGTTTACATATGCAGGTGTTTTCTTACAAAGATGCAAAGGCTGAGTGGAGGAAGAGTTGGAGGAAGCGGTGGAAACGAAACCAAGCCACCACCTAACATCATACACAAAAATTAACTTGAAGAGGATCGCCCAGGAAAGCTTACACTGTAACACTACTAGGAGGAATTAAAATTATCTTCACATTTGTGGTGTATTTAAATATTACCTAGCACAGAAAAATAACTAACAAAAAAATTCATGTTTGACTTTATGAAAACTGTAAAGCTTGCGATCTTCAACAAAATCTTAATGAAAATATATGTGGAAGACTAGGAAAAGTAACAATGATGCAGGTATAGATGCTTCTCAACTGATAATACAGTTATGTCCCAATTAATTTACCATAAGTTAAAACTACTGTGAGTCAAAATTTAGTGAACTGAATCCAGAAGAAATCATAAGCTAACAAGACACTGCAATTAAAATATCGGTTGCTCACCCCCATGATCCCATAGCTACCATTCACCACTACTTCCCAGAAACACAACGGAGTACGTACTGTACTACCCAGGAAAAGATGAAACATACTTCTCACTTAATATGTATCACTGTCATTCCCATTGTAAATCTGAAAAAATTTTAAGTTGAACAGCCTGTGTAAAAGATGTGTACACAGGATATAAAAGGAACTCCTTCAAATCAACAATAAAACACAAACATCTGGGCCTGCATTGTGAACTAGCAGGTAAAACTGCGGCCTTCATTGCAAGCATCCCAGTCCCAGCGGCTCCATTTCTGATCCAACTCCCCAGTAATGATCTGGGAAAGCGGCAGAAGATGGGCCAGTGCTCAGGTTCCTGCTACCCACATGTGAGACTCGGAAAAAGCTCTTGGCTCCTGGCTTCAGCCTGGCCCAGCCCTAGCCATCGCAGCACATCAGCAAATGGAAGATTCTTTCTCTCTTTCTCTCTCTTTTTCCTTTCTCTCTCTGTCTCTCTCTCTCTCTCTCTCTCTCTCTTCCTCCCTTCCTCCCCTTCTTTCTGCAACTTTGACTTTCAAATAAACAATTTTTTAAAAACCTGTCAAGACCAATTTAAACACACACACACACCCCCAGTTTATCAAACGGACAAGCACTTGCAGAGCTACCATTATAAAGGAAGATACGTGATGAACAAGTTTATGAAAAGTGTATAACCATTCTTTATCATGAAGAAAACATAAAATCAAAATGAAAATATTTTAAAACCTATATGATGACTAAAATTAAAAATATTAGACCAGTATTGTGGCACAGTAAGTTAAACCACTGCTTGTCTTGTCAACATCCCATTTAAAATTGCTGGTTCACATCCTAACTGTTTTACTTCTGACCTAGCTTCCTGCTATCAAGGCTAAAAAGGCAGTGCAGGAGGTTTCAGTTAACCCGAGACCCAGGTGGAGTTTCTTGTCCCTGGATTTGGCCTGTTTCAGACCTGACTGTTGCAGCAACTTGAGGAGTCAATCAATAGATGGAAGATCAGTCTCTCTCCCTTTCTCTCTTTCTCTCTCTCTTTTCTTGTGCTGTTCTTCAAATAAATTTTTTAAATAAACCTTAAAATAAAGAATTAAAATGTAAAAACAATACCAACTGCTGAAGAGGACAGAGAACAATGAAAATATGTTCCCTATGGGAATATATAAAAATAACAGCTATTTTAGACAAACCCTCAACGGTTTATTATAAACACACATCTATTCCAAGATGTGGCAATTGCACTCTGAGTAATTAACAAAGAGAAATGGAAACATGCTGACAAAAAAACTTGTGTAATAACATTCAAAACAGTTTTTCATCAATAGTCCAAAAGTGGAAACAACTTGACTATCCATTAGTCTTCAATCTACTATTAAACCATAAAGAAGCAAGAACTACTGATACATCCCACAACACGAATGACAATATGTCCCAAATATTGGAAATAAGCCAATCACAAAGATTACATACTGAAATGATTCCATTTATGTGAAATTCAAAAGCAGGTGACACATATCTATAACAATGAGCATCAGAAGAATGATTCCCCATGAAGAGTGAAAATGGACTGAGGGCCCAATGCAGTAGCCTAGTGGCCAAAGTCCTGATCTTGCATGCACCAGAATCCCATATGGGTGCCAGTGCTTACCCCAGCTGCTCCACTTCCCATCCAGCTCCCTGCTTTTCACCTGGGAAAGCAGTCAAGGATGGTCAAAGCTATGCGACCCTGCGGCCGCATGGAAGACGCTCCTGGATTCGGATCGGCTTAGCGCCAGCCATAGTGACCACTTGGGGAGTGAACCAGCAGACAGAAGATCTTCCTCTCTTTCTCTTTGCAAACCTGACTTTCCAATAAAAATAAAACAAATCTTTAAAATAAAAAGAACAGAAAATGGAGTGAAGAAAGAACAAGGGAACTCCCTGTGGTCATGACAATGTTCAAGTCTTCAATGGAGTAATGATTACACAGATATTTATACCGACCAAAAAAATGAATACCTTACATTTGCATGCTTCCCTGTATGTTAATATCACACATTAAGCATAAATTGCTCAAGTCTTTCACTTCAGCAACAGAAAATGCAGAGCACACCACACAATATCTGAATATGATTTACAAACATTACTTTAAGAGAGCATTTTGATTCATTCAAATTCAGAGAAAAGTGTAAGTTCTTTATAGAGTCCTTAATATAAAGTGTCTCATTTTAAGAATTCTGAAACCAGTTAATAGCAGATAAATTTACATGCTGCTTCTTGGTGATTTTTTTAATGGAACTTAGCAATAATAACCAGGAAAAAAAGGAGAAAAAAAAAGATTGATTGCATCAACCATGGGAAAAATACACAACCTCTGTTCTTAAGCGTCCTATCTTGGGAACAATATAAATTCAATACCAAAAAACTATGCACCATCATTATATTATTCCTTATTGGGCAGGAATGACAGTTTGTTGATGATAATTTTCATGGAAAAAATATGGTTATGTTAACTGCCCATAAGTTTCACTCTCAGTGAATACCAACAAAAGCATATACTGCATGGTTAGTAATTTTGCAGCAACTTCTATAACTTACGTAGTGTTCCTAGAAGATGTTATTGGTATAACAAATTTTAATACCAAAAGGAATGAAAGGATGGCTCACACAGAAACTCCCACAGATTCAGTAAACTGGACAAAAGAACAAATATCTATACCAACAGAAATAATGTTTGTATCTTACCAAATCTCCTAATGTTTATTTTGAAAATAAAGGAAATACAAGTCCATCAATTAGTTCAAAAGCAGATGTTCAACTGTTTTTAATGAAACTCAAGTGAAAGGCATTTCTTCATACAAACACATATCCTTGTGTGTCTCCATACACACGAATGCTTGCACACCACGTTCATACATCAGTTTCGCAGGGTTCCCAAGAAGTTCTAAGCTTATTTGCAGTGGGACTAAAAGCAAACATGTAAGAGGGTTACTCCGGGCGTGGGGTGTACCTGTGCCCTCTTCTGCACCTCCAGGAGGAGTTCGGAGTACTGCAGCTCCAGCTCCTTCTTCTGCTTGTTCCAACAGCTCTCCTGGGCTTTGATCTGCTCGGCCACTTTGTGAAAGGTATCTTCCTGAGTCTGCTGAAGCTCTCTCATGGTGTCGGACTTGTTCTTACAAATATACTCTAGATGGCTTATCTATACGGAGAAATGTATAAGAAAATGATATATATTAACATACCATTTCTTAGTATCACCTGCCCAAAAAACACCCAAAATTCTCTACTCTATTTTACACCTTTAGATTATATAAGAATATACAATATTCTTAAGTGTAGGTAAATAAATATGAACCTGCAGCATATATATTTTATCAGAAAATTCTATCATTTGTGTACTTTGATAACATGTTTATTCTGTTCTCTAATAAAGCTATTCATTCTATAATCAGTTTTACTATTTTACTAAGAAGACTCAGCAAGAAATTCTTACTTCTAGAATGTGCTAAGGCTATTCAGATCCCTCAAAGGAAAAGGACGTATTTAAGTGAAATTTACAAATTTGAAATCATTCTACATATAAAAAGCAGATTATTCCAATTTCACAAACACTAGAGGAAAAAAAACTTTCTGTCCTGAATTGTGTGACAATTAATGGTACTCCAAAATTACAAAAAACTGTTCAAAACACAATGCCATCTCAGAGAGTTAAAACACTTGTTTTAACCATCACTGATTTTCAAACCTACTATATGCACAACCACAATCAGGAACAGCAGCTCTGTGCTTCTCACAATTTATCCCTCATTTCTCGATTCTGCTACTCAGTTCTATTGTTAGTGCCTATAGTTGTGTTTGCCAACAAGACTAAGGCAAAAATGCTCAATCCCCCCTACAATTGGGTCCAAATGTTATGCTAATAGTTTAACCAATTCTTCTTAGCTGTTTAACAAGTCTCTTTTTTTGTCACGTAAGAGCAAATGTCATTATAACTAAGACCTGAAACCAAATCACCGAATGCAATTCCAGTAAGTTCAACAAATCGAGTATAAGATTCAGTATTTTTACCAGTGGCATTTGTTGATCTGCTAAGTCATTTTCATTTTCTATAGCCAAATCAAGTTTAAGCGTTTTTTTTTTCTGTTTGAAAGACTGTATTGTTAGGTTTGTGAAATAGTAAACGACTGTAAAATTTCACTGTTTTCTCCTACAAAATGTACCTCCTACATTCTAAATCATGGGATGAGTTTTCCAATATACAGTTTGTTTTATTTCAAGAAATAAGTCATAAACATGCAAATGAAAATTCTCTAAGTGCTTTGAAAATAACACCTTATATTTCCTAAGAATTTCAAAATCATGTTTTTGAATAACTGAATCTTGTTTCCATTTTATGCTAACATAAAGACTTGCTTTATTAATGTAAATGACTAAGTTCTTTGAATTGCTTCATCAGTAAGATTAATTTATTTTCTTTTAATTAGGTCCCTGTGGCTAATACTGGCTAGTAGTATTAGCATGTCCTGCACAGAAAGTGGAGCTTAGAGACTTCATACAGACTTCAGTCACATTTACATGCCCACAGCAATGGCATCAAACTGAGTTGTAGACAAGCCATAATTAATGGTATTGAATTATTAACACCCAAATTCTTTTTGAAATAAGATGAATGTCAGCCCCTCTTAATGATACTGTGATGTGGACAAATGTCACTGGATTTAATGGAGGTATCTGGTGCCTCAGGACAGTTACCTTCTCATTAGCCCTGTTGAGGTCTGCAATCAGGGCATCAACATTCTCCTGCAAAACCGCACAAAGCTCAGACCAGGAGAATTTATCCAATATGCCTTCTGGTTGTTTTATGAGCACACAGCCTGCTACCAAGTGCTGATACAGAGTGTGAAGGAAGGTTAGTTTCTCCTGCAATAAAATAAGAAAAAACTGATTCCTATACATAAACATTGCAAGAAATAAAACAGATGAGGGTACCTCAAAAAGTTCATGGAAAATTGAGTTAACAGTTTATTGGGATACAAAAAATTTTTTGAAATCTATATATTGTTTTTTCATAATATACATTTTTCTTGAACTTTGGTAAGGATCCCATTTATACTACAAATAATGAAGAAATTATGTTTAAAATCTAGAAAAGGGGCCAGCACAATGGCTTAGTGAGCCAGTCATCCTGCTGGAGTTCCAGCATCCCTTTGGGCACCCATTCTTATCCCAGCTACTCTACTTTTGATCCAGATCCTGCTTATGGCCTGAGAAAGCAGTGGAGGATTCCTCAAGGCCCCTGCGCCTATGTGGGACAACCAGATGAAGCTCCTGGCTCCAAGTTTCAGACCAGCTGAGCTCTGGCCATTGCAACCATTTAGGGAGTAAACCAGCAGACAGAAGATCTTTCTCTCTGTGTCTCATTTTCTCTCTCTGTAACTCTGACTTTCAGGCAAAATACAAAGAGATCTTCTTTTTAAAAAAAAACTAGAAAAGGTTTAAAATGCTTAATTCTCAGAATACTGCCTCTTGACTGGCACACAGACACACACATTGACAACTAAACAGCAGAAAGAATCCTTGGAATTGCTTACAGCTGGCATTCAAAACCAAACTCTGAAGCATAGAAGCCAGTAAGCCTTGGTTCTGACCCCAGTTCTGCTGCTGAGTATGAGATCTGACTGAGCACCTGCCAGGCCCAAGCTCCCTGAGTTGCAACATAATGTTTCTGGACTAGTTGTTCCTAAATCCTCTGAAGGAAGTCAGTATGGCAGCTTTATAATTCACATTTACATTGGTCAAAGCAGATGTTATTTAAGTTTTAATGTATATATGGATACATATATAAAGAGAGCTAGCTATTCAACTATAATAAAGAAAAAGTTATACCAATAAGTGTACTTTAAATGTACACAATTACTTCTCTTCCTCCAGAGTACAACTGACTTACCACTTACAGGAAATACAATGATATGAAAGCTATGGAAGACAAATTCCTTTGCTTTCCCTACTTAGAAGTTCATACAGTATTTGACACCCTGGGCATTTGCAGGTGTTTAAATATTACAAAGGAAAAAAATATAGCTGCCCATGACATATTTTCAAAACTGATTAGACATGTAAAAGCAGTTCTTTGACAGTATATTATCCTGGAGGGAGTAGGGAAATCCCAAACTGTATGGAAATGTACCATAAAATTCAAAATTTAAAGTATATTATCCTCTAAATGGATATTGCACAATATGCACATGTACTACAATATCATATAGTTCCCATAAACATGTACACTTTTATGTCTATCTTTTTTCATTAAAAAATAAAACTGTATATTATCACTATAATGACTAAGCAATTCATTGTGAAGAAACCTAGGAACATTTACTATCCTACGAAACTCAGGTTAACGTTGATCCCATCTTGAACACATGCAGAAGACTTACTTAATAACTTGTGAAATGGTTCTTTTTATAAGGTGTTTCACCTATAACATCCCAAACCACAGAATCTAAAGACAACGTAACTGTGAAGCTACAAAATGAATGCTCTATGTGAATAAAACAAGTTCCCTCAAGATTTTTTTAATATATCAACAAGAACAGAAAAGTTTTTTTTTATTTTTACTTTTTTATTTTTATTTTATTTTATTTTATTGTTGTTGACAATCTTTACATAGTTAATTGCGGTTAAAAGAAAAAGGTTCAGGGGGTATAGGGAAGTGGGTAATACTATTATGTCCATATTGTTTCCATCATGTATCTGAGGTAAAGGGGGATATTGAGGGAGAAGCCCCACCCAGTTTCCTGCCCACCCCAAGTCCCAGATGTGGAGCATGCTCTGAGATATCTGCTCAAGTGATTTTAATAGTTCTCCAGTTATGAATCGCTGCCAGTTTCGCTCGATGAGGTCGTCCACTGATTGATATGGTCCATCATAAAGTCTCCGTTTGCCCCATATTTCGCTGCCAACATATAGCTGAGGTGGTTGATTGACTTGTTCTGTCTTCTGTCCTTTCCTGGTTAGAGTTCTGAGTCCAGCAGTTCGATTGGGGAAATCTCCAAAGAAACCTTGAGGTATTCCCAGACCAGATTCTTGTATGTTTTAGCAAGCACAGGGCCCGGCACAGTCCATCACCCCAATCAGCTGGTGGTTGCGATTGCTGGGTTGGTTCTGTTTTCAGTCCTGATTTCTACTGGAACCAATGGGTGTTGCAGTCCAGTCTGGTTCTGCCCAGCACATACTCGGCCCTTACATCAACCAATGGGAGCTGCAGCCTAGTCGGGGCGACCCACAATAACCCCCATCAGGCCCACCCCCTACCCTGGTTTGCCAATATGTGTAGCAGTAGACCAGTCTGTCCCCCATCCCATTTGGCTCTTGTACTTGTCAATGGGTATTAAAGCTTAGTTCCATCTAACCAACTCAACTCTCCAGCCCTCACAGATGTTGTTGAGTGCCTCTCTGTCTAGCCACCCCAGCCCCCGTCCTAGTTTTCATGCCCTCCCATGGGACTAGTGACCCAGGAAGGGGGAACCCACTTTTTCCCTCCCAGGTCTCTCTCAGTCCTGGTTTATGCACTCTTTAGGTGGTTCTGTGATTTGACTTGGCATAATTAGTCCCCAGTGCCAGCTTCTGCCAGCTGATGCTGCGGCCAAGCCCAAACATCCCTCACCCACTCTAATTTATGCTTGCACCCACAGGAATAATCAGCCCAGCCTGGCTTTTCCCTGATCTATTCCACATGCAGCGCACAGGTGTTGCAGCCTTGCTTAGTCTGGTCTGTCTCTATCCCAGCCCACGCTCTCCAGTGGGAGTAGCTGTCCGGTGAGGGGACCAGCCCCTTAATCCCCCTGTCAGCTCTGTCACTCCCTTCCTGGATCTCACGTGTGCTGGTTGGGTGCTGCTGTCAAATCCAGTACAGGCAACTTCGCCCTGGCATTCCATAATGTGTACTGGTTTTGTCGCAACCAAACCCGGCTCAACCCACACTCTGTTCTGGTGTTCGGATTTGCCAGTGCATGACATGAACTGATTCAGCCTGGTCTGCCCCTGACCCATGCCAAATGTGTGCCAGTGGGAAACTTTCCATGGCCTATTCTGGGCTGTTTCCTATCATGCTTCTTGCGCTTACCTGCAGGGACTGTGTCCTGCCAGAGGAGTTGTCCAGGCTCCTCCATCAGAACCCCTCCCCCAATGCCAGATTCTGCACATACCAGGGGGTCCTTGAGCCAACCCTACTCAGTTCACCTCCTGTCCTAGCAGGAACAGTGGCTTTTCCTGGCTGGCTTTCACCCCATTCTGGTTCTTGTTGTTGGATGTTTCAGCCCAGCCATGGCTCGTCCATACCCACATAGAGCTCACACATGGCTCAGTAGGAGGTTGAGACCCAACCTAGTCAGTCCCTCATCTACCCTGGTTCTCCATGACACCAGATGGTGTTGGGGTCTGAACTGGCCTGGTGCATCCTATCCCAGCCCACACTAGTGCCTTGGGTGACTGCAGCTGTTTCCTAGATAGAACGCAACCCCATTCCAGCACACGCGCCCCTTGGTGGGAACCTCAACTCTGTTAGGGTGTCCAACTAGGGGAACTTGTATTTCCACAGGGTTGGGCCCACACAACCCCATAGAGTCTACCCCCAGACCAAGTTCTCTCGCGTGCTGGATACAGTCTTGACCCTGCCAAATGTGACCACTCCACCACTCCACCAAACAGTTGGGTAATGATACCCATCACTGCCAAAGAGGCCCCCATCCATAGTATTGGTGTGGGCTGGTGTGTGACGATCAGTGATGTTCTAGGCAAACAGGCCATTTCTGTATTCCGAATTGGGTTGGTGTATCTGACTAACCGTAACTGTCTCCTGGGAACTTCCCTCCAAACCACCAGGTCTCAGTGCCCATGCATGCGTAAAACTTCCATGACCCTGTCACTGGGAATCACCCAAGATTCACTACTCACCTACACTAAAATTGGACTTAGTCATGGGTGTCCCCAGGCATCAAACATATCTTAAAAAACCCCAGAGCAGGCCGCCAGCCCTGGGTGAGGCCGAGGACTCGTTCACTGCCTTATAGCAATGTCTTTGGCGTGAGCCCCCAGCATTGGGTCCAACCCGGCAGGGGCACCCCACACAGCCGCCACACTGTGAGGAGCGGCACTTGCCCCCAAACCCAAGGCCCGAACCCCTCCCAAACTCACCTAGCTGCAAGATATTAGCAGCTGGGTGGAGCTAGGAATTTTAACCCAGTTCCCAAGTTCCCTCATGGCGCACTTACCCTGAGGAAAGAGCTCTCTTGGGTCCTGGGTGAGGCCGAGGACTCATTCACTGCCTTGCAGCAGTGTCTTTGGCGTGAGCCCCCAGCATTGGGTCCGACCCGGCAAGAGCACCCCACACAGCCGCCACACTGTGAGGAGCGGCACTTGCCCCCAAACCCAAGGCCCGAACCCCTCCCAAACTCACCTAGCTGCAAGATATTAGCAGCTGGGTGGAGCTAGGAATTTTAACCCAGTTCCCAAGTTCCCTCATGGCGCACTTACCCTGAGGAAAGAGCTCTCTTGGGTCCTGGGTGAGGCCGAGGACTCGTTCACTGCCTTGCAGCAGTGTCTTTGGCGTGAGCCCCCAGCATTGGGTCCGACCCGGCAGGGGCACCCCCACAGCTGCCACACTGTGAAGAGCGGCACTTGCCCCCAAACCCAAGGCCCGAACCGAACAGAAAAGTTTTAAAAGAAGAAAATGTCAGAGGATGAAACAAAAATTCTTCTAACTACAAGAACTGAACACAGCATTTGCAAAGGTTGTATAATTACACCCTGTGCGAAGGGCCAGCATCATTGCTCAATATGCTAGTTCTCCACCTTCAAGGGCTAGCTCCTCACATGAGAGCTGCTGCACATCCCAGCCACTTCGCTTTCAATCTAGCTCCCTGCTTGTAGCCTGGGAAAGTAGCGGGGAATAGCTCAACTCCTGGTGACGCTGACCCACTTGGAGACAGAAGAGACTCCTGGCTCAGCTCCTCCGGCCACTGCGGCAATCTGAGAGTGAACCAGATGGTTAACTGTCTCTCCTTTGCAGTGTAAATCTGCCTTTCCAATAAAAATAAATAAACCTTCAAAGAAGAAACTGGGAAAAGCTTTTATATATTTTATAAATTTTTACATATTTTATATATTTTTTATTTTATATATTTTTTATTTTATTTAAATTTATACATTTTATATTTTTATGTATTTTATATATCTATAAAATAAAACTATATATCTTTCATTTACCTTCTGTGCCACCGCTCTTTACTTTTTCTCAAATACTATACGCTAATTGAACACCAAAAGGATGAAAATGTAGCTACCACCACAAATTGAATTAAGAAATCAAATTCATGAATACGCTCAGTCTTTTCCTTTTATAAGCAATGAGAGATGACTTCTGCGTTTTTAACTAGGTTGAAATATTTTGAAATCTTATTAAATGTGTCTAACCAAAATGTAATATTTAGGCACTGGAATACTCCTCCTCCACATTTGCCCAATGATCACACTCATCCTCAAGGAAGCCTGCCCTCAAGGACCCTTTACTGTGTCGCCATTATGCCCTTTTTTGCTTGGGCTGTGATAAACCAAGCATGATAATCATTCGTTTGGCATGCAAAGAGAATCCCAAGATCCAGAATCAATTCACACACGTTGAGCCCAACCACAATGCTGTAGACATGCTGACTTTACAATACTGTCAGGCTCCTAGTTTCCTTTACTTTAATCATTATCTGGTGTGCAGGACAATTCCAATCCCTTCATGTGGACACAATTTAAATCCCAGACTGTGAGAAGAGCAGAAAGAATGTTTCCTTTTCACTCTCTCGGCACTAGTGTTCTTATTTGCTGTAGTAATGAACTCAATATGCAAGAAAACTTAGACAAACCAGTCACACTAGCTAGACTAGTTCTATATCCCATTGGGTAAAAGAAAGTACAAAAGAAATTTCTACTCACACAAGCTCATAAGGAACACAAATTTTTGTCATAACATTTTAAAAAGTGATTAATGATATTCCTGTTTTGCAAATCCCAAACCAGGTAAGAGAAAGCTAAGCTGTATGGATGGTTTGCAGCGATGCTGTTTGTAAATTGAAAAGCCAAGTCCAGGTCTATCCAATGACAAAAGGCACACTGTTGCCACTGTATCAGGGTACACAACTACTAAACTAAAGAAAAAAAAAATATGTCAATGGCTAACAAGTAACTCCAAAGGACTGCTAGGAACCACTTCACATGATGGTTCCAAATAGTCAAGAAAACTAGTTGTCTAAAAGACAAAAGGGTTAAACTTTACATTTCCCTGGCAAAAAAAAAAAAAAAAAAAAAAAAAGGTAACACAAAGGAAGCTGCTGACTTCTCTGTTTTCAGGAACATTTCAAAATACTGCTTTCAGACAGATTTTCTGAATTAAATCAAAAACAGGTGAAAATAGCCACCTGGTAGATATGAATGTATCAAAGGGGGGTCTTTACTGACAGTGACCTGGCCTCAGGTGATACCTCAGTGTCCTTACGGGAAGCCTGGGAAAGCTTCTGCAGGTCACTTTCAGACTGGGCTGCCCGCGCCTTTTCTTTCTCCCAACAGTGTAGCACATTTTGTAGTTCCACTTTTAACGTGCCTATTAAAGCCTCACGGTCTGCGCACTTAGTACGCGAATGACTTAACTCTTTGTTGACATCGGCCAGTTTATCCTGAAGCTCCTGTTGAAGAAAGGAAGAGATTGTGGGAAGGCCTCCGATAAGGGAGTAGGGGGCACAGAAGCAGGATGCATAAGGAAAACTTTAAATCTGTAATACACAAGAATCTCCAAAGAAAGCACTTGTTAACAATACCAGGCACTAAAGTATCTTTGCGGAATGTGTGTTCAAAGCATAAAATCTTATCTCAGACATGAGAAAATTTGTTAAGTTTGAATTCCAAAACTCTGAAGAGGACTTTCCTTTCAATCCATTTATATTTTTTTAAACTGATAGCTCAAAAGTTTAAATATTGAAAGAGCATTTTTAAATAAACCTTTGAAATTTAATGTAAGGACATGTAGCTTCCGATGACATTATCAACCTTACTAGAAATCTCAAACACATGTCATAACATTCTGAAGCAGATACTCATGAACCTTAAATTCTATTTGAGTGGCTGTAACAAACACAACATGAATCAACACCATTCCAACAACATAATTTTGCAAAGATGTAGTACATAAAACCAGCATATAAAATAAACTGAACTATTGCTCTGGACCTTAGCCAAGTTTGGTCTCAACACACTACCAAATATGATACATAAAAACAATGGCTCCACCCTAATAGGATATAAAAAAAAACTGAGCCCAAATACAGATGTGTTATAGCAAAATATGTTTAAAATGTATCTGAGCTTAACATTAACTCTTAAATCATTCTTTAAATCTATATCATTAAATCTAGAAAATAAATTTCTACCCTTAACTGAATTTTCAATTGTTTTAATAAAAATAACTCTTATCACTTTAATAAATAATAAAAACTAAAATAGTATACGAACATACTCTAATAGTCAAATCTACTTTCAGTTGTATTAACTTAAAATATTACAAAGGTAATTACATTTGCCGAATAGAAAAGGAAAAAGCTAATAATATAATTTATGATACCTTTATACTTTTAGTATGAGACTCAATCTTCTGTCTGCTACAATCAAGTTCGTTAGACACCTTTTCCTTTGTGTCATTCATGCTGTTTAGCTGATGGAAAAAAATATATAAGTAACTTTTTAAAAATTTTCAGGCATGGGTAACTCAAATCTAAACTTGAAATGCTTTTTATGCAACTACTTAAATTCAAATTTTTCAGTAGTCATCAAGAGTTGTGAAAAAGGTTTCTTTTGGTTGTGTAACGCAGTGTCTGTCACAGGCTCACATTGCTAAAAAGAAAAGAAAGCATTCAACCTTAAAATGTCAGCCATGGCACTGCCTTGTTACCAGATGTCTGGATAAGGCTTGTATTCTTACTGTAAACAAATATAACTTTATTCTTAAAATCCTAGTGGACCAAAATGCCAACAGCAGTGGCATCGATAAGGAAAGAAGAAAGAAGAGGGCCAGAGCCGGTTCTTTCTCTGCATCGGGAGGGTATTCTCTGGCCTCTTCTCTCCATATGACAACTTCAGGGTCGGTCATATGCAGTCCTACTGGGAAGGCCTGTGGCAGGTCATCAGTTGGTCCTGCACCGCCTGTGATTTATTTTCTTTGACAGTTCATTCTTCTTTCTGTCAGACTGCTCTTTTTGCTTTCTTTGCAGCCACCCCCTCGGTCTCCCCACTGCTGTCTCTGGCACTGGTTCACAACAAAGCACATTACTAAGCCAAAGCCTGCTGAGTCGACTTTTCAACTGTGCAGAGGATCATGTGACATCCATCCTCCCAAATAACAGTTCGCTGTGGGTAATGTGTTCCTGGTTACCCTGCAGCTTCCAAAAGTAGGCCTCGGAAGAGCTTCACAAACCACTAACAATACAGGTTGTCTCGTCTCGCTGAGAAAAACTTACCAATATTTGTTCTTCATAGAAATTTAATTCTATGGTCACGTTCCTTTATGTGATTTTAACAGTTACTGAAAATACGAACATGACCCACATTACCTTCTCTGTTCATCATAGCAAACTAAACTAAAATAAACCTCTTCCTGAAACGTGAAATATAACGGTTTCATGGTCTTTTTAGTATATGAAAAAACAGGGATAAACAGAATGATGCACACAAAATTCCATGCTATGTGACTTGCCTTTGGCTCAAGCAATCTGGTGGTTGTTTTGCTAACTAATTGTGTTTACTGTAATTATTTCATATGCTAATTTGACAAACTGTAACTAAACAAACTCATCAATTTTTAAAGCATGAATTCATAAAACATTATAATACCCATGAAAATTATCAACCCACACATTAAGCAATACAAATGAGATGACAGAGGAAGAGCTTTTAAAATCAGCCAACTAAAAGCTTCCAGCCTGCATCAAACAGATATTTATTTGTAAAAACTTCTAACAATACTTTAGGGAATATTAATTTCTCTTTTTTATTAAAAAAATTACAGAAATCGTGAACTAAAATACTGACAAAAACCTAAATTTCCACTAGCTAATTTCAAATATGACAAAACATATTAACATTTAAATGCAACACATTCATTTAAATGACTTGCAGCTCTTTTTATCAAAATAAAACAGGTAAATTATGAAGACCAGCAAAACGACAGTCTACAGTGTTGTGCCTGAAGAGTCAGAAAAACTGAAGTGAGACACGACTTTAGGCTACACTTAAAGAAAGAACTGTGACAGACAATTTATTATGTCCAGTATCTGTGAAGCTGTCAATTCAACATTCCCAATCTTTTTGACCTTTGCAACAAGCAGGGGATACGTACTGGCACAGGCCGAAGGCTATACGTGTGGAGCCAAACAGTGCAAGTTTTACCTCATTAGATGCATCTTCCAGCTTGTTCTGGTAATCTGTCAAGGTACGCCTTAAAGTCTCAAGGACAGCAGAGAAGCTGGGAGGTTTATCTTTGTCCTTGTGGATGCCTAGAGAAAAAAAATAGCATGAAAACATACCCTTACAGCGACAGAGGGGCAAAAGCTAAGCAAATAGTAACAGCGATATTCTAATTAGGAAGAGCTGAAAAGATGTGAAACATCGGGTAAGATCTTATTCTCCAAGTTTACCAGTACTGCTGAGTAGCCAAGTGTTAAATAACCTTTCAAAACAAGGAATTAAATCAAAGTTTCTAATATGTCATGGCTACTTTGTACCTTATCAAAATACACGTGACACTTGAAACCAGTTGTTAGGCTGTTGCTTTTTATTAGGTTGTTGTATCGCCACTGTAACTGCAGTATTTGTATATACCTATTGTTCAGAAATTAAATGAGCAGTCTATACTAACATTTTTGGAAGAGTCACATACACTTAACTCTAGTTTTTGCGTTTTTCATCAGTCAAGTCTTTCACAATATAGTATTTTACTTAAATAATAACTTCTGAATCCCAGAGTATGTAACATTCTGTTATACTTAGAAATAACCTTCACTTCTAAAAACCCTCAAATTATGTCTGAAATAAACAACAGCAATACTATAGTTTACATACTGCACATCATGTTTCAATTAAAACCCCTAAAACTGATATTTATTGTAAAAATATGTGTGTTTTCATAGCATGCTCTCAAACTGCTTTAAGTTGGGCCATAATTGGCAGAACTATTCAAGGTCACATGGTCAAATATAACTCC
This sequence comes from Ochotona princeps, assembly GCF_030435755.1. NCBI lineage: Eukaryota > Metazoa > Chordata > Mammalia > Lagomorpha > Ochotonidae > Ochotona > Ochotona princeps. The sequence continues at coordinate 46,602,584 of NC_080845.1, forward strand.
AAACATTAATCCAAAATTTATCAATATCAAAAATGGGGTTTCAAGCATGCTTTAAATTCAATACTGACTGTACTACTCTTTAAGTGCTAGGAAAAAAATTAAAAATACCTGGCGCGGTAGCCTAGTAGTTAAAACCCTGGCTGTGCTCACACCAGGATCCCATATGGATGCCGGTTCTAATCCCAGCAGCTCCACTTCCCATCCAGTCCCTGTTTGTTGCCTGGGAAAGCAGTCAAGGATGACCCAAGGCCTTGGGACCATGCACCCATATGGGAGACCCAGAAGATGCTCCAGGCTCCTGGCTTCGGATCAGCTCAGCTCTGGCCATTGTAGCCACTTGGGGAATAAATCAGCACACATAAGATCTTCCTCTTTGTATTGCCTCCTCTCTGCATATCTGACCTTACAGTAAAAGATAAATAAATCTTTTAAAAGCAGTAGGAAATTTGAAAATCCTCACATCAAAAAAGCTTTTCACTTGCTATTACAATTTCTCCCTATTTCACAATCTAGTCATTTCAAAATAGCAAAGAACACATTTTCAACAAGAAATTTTTGAAAAGAAGTATTCACAATAGGTATTGTATCATTCATTCATTTAATTAATGTACTGAATTTCTATGAGTGCTATTCTGAGGTATTAGGTATATAGTGGTGAATATGACCAGCGCAGTCTCTGTTTCTAGCTACACAGAATTCAGAGGCCACTATCAGATCATTCATCCATCCTTTAGTATTCAGCCACTGAAACTTGACAGAAATGCAGAAAGAAAGCAAGAATAAAGAAAAATAAGGAAGGGGACATCCTCTGTTAACTTTATTCATACATGTTCTATACTCATGTGCACATATAACTTTATTCACATATTCATACATCAGTGTTATATACACCTCAGAGTATGGTGATAATGGTGTTTTAACCTTGGAGAAAATGTTTTACAGTCTTAATTAGGAGCACAATTTGGATTTTCTTAAAGACAAGAATATTTAACTTAAGAACCAAAAGTAAGATGAAAACATATTACATATATATATTACAACAAGGGAGCAAATATACACAGCTCTGAGACATGACAGTGGAGGAGACACCACATCCTTTTTAATGACTATGACTTGGAAAGACAACTCATTAAAATTTTGATTAAAGGTCTTATCAAATATATTTTTTAAAATTACTTTCACAGAAGATTTTGAAATGTAATGTATAATTCTTTTCTTTTGCTGCTGTACAAGTAAGCCATGAATAAATCATTCAAGGACACTCAGGAAATCTGCTGGCCTTTACAATAATAGAGAACATTTCCTCTCAGAAATTCAGAAGAATAAAATCACTTTAACACAAGTATTTAAGCAGTGAGAAAAAAAATGTAGTCTCCAGACTGACTCATATGCATATTCATGAATTCTACATAAAATAAGGTGTTCTATCCTGAAAATGTTTACATAATAAAGTCCCAGTGAAATAAATAGTGTATGTATTACCCACAACCATTTTAAAAAGAAACAGCAAGACAAAATACTTATAAAGAGAGACAGACCACTCAGAAATAAGACCCTTATTGACTCATTTAATTTAAAATTTTAATTTGTCTTAACCAAGTAACATCCTGTGCACTACACTATGGCCCTGAAAACAATGGACTATGAAACACTCCTTGAGGCAGGCATTTGGCCTACCTGTTGAGACACTGGTTACGACACCCATACTCCACTTCAGAGTTGCTGGATTTAAACCTATGGCTCACAATTCCAACTTCCTATGAAAGCAGACCCTAGGAGGCAACGCAATGTTTCCAGCAGTTGAGTCCTTGCCTTGCACCTGGAAAACCTGGATTGAATTTCCAGGTCCTGCCTTCAACCCCACCTATGATCTATGTGGGCATTTGAGGATTGACCCAGCAAATCCAAGAATTAGCTCTCTGCTGCCTCTCCACTAAACAAAGACATTAAGGGGTGAGCATTCAGCACAGGCATTATGGCACCATGTGGGCTGCCCACCTCCCGTAACCGCTTATGTCTGCATCCCAGTCCCATTCCTGATCCCAGGCTCCCTCAAATGTGAATCCTGGAAGTAGGTAATGGCTCAGTCGGGTACCTGCCATCCATATGAAGCCCCAAACTGAGTTCTATAAGAACAAAAGTTACAGTGATTCCCAGTTTTCTGTTTTACATATTAATTTGGTATTAGGATTGATCATACTAATTCCAAAAAGAGTCTGCATGAGTATCAGGGACTAAGAAATGAGTACAATTTTGAATATGCTGAATTTGGGGTACTTTTAGGATATTCACATAACTTACATGGATTTTAAGTTCAGGAATAAAGTTGAGGTTAAAGACAATATGTGGGAGGGGCTAAGGTAAAAGCAAAGGTTCCAGACAATCTGCTCAAATGTTTCCTTTTAGAATATCTCAAGTTAAATCTTGTTCACATGAATCATTAAAAGCACTGCTTTTCAAACTGGTACTATTGACTCAGTAATATATACCTGCACAGCTGAAACAGTAAGTGCTAATTAATGAGGTGTTTTTATTCACCCACCTTCTCAACCACTCTCCTACCTACTGATTTCCAGCAAGATGACAAAAGAAAGAATTGTTAAGAAACAACACAGTGGGGGGAAAAAGTTGTAGGAATGTAGGAAAACAACAAAACAAAAGATTGAATGCTTTTTAAAAGGTATATGTATAGATGGATAGATGGATGGATAGATAGATAGATACATAGATAGACAGACAGATAGATACTACTGTGATCTGTGATTCAACAGTGAGAGTAAGAGTTTACAGAGGTTGGATGATTAACTGATAAGGTCTCTAGCCAGAGCTTCGAACAGCTACTTGAATCCGCCCCAAAGTTACCTCCCCAGCTTAGAAAGCACAGATAGAAAAGACAAACATGACAATTAACACAAGGTCCAACTTGATTACCTGATCCATAGAGTAAGCAATACCACAATTAACACACACAGAGGACAATCAAGTAGAGGAAGCCAAGTTCATGTCAACAGAACCATTACCTACTGAAATGATAAATAATTCAAAAGCAATGCAAATTTCCTGGAGAAATTATAGAAATAAGTGCTTCACAAATAAACTTGAACCATAAAAAAAAAAGTGATTCCTACCACCATCAGCATTTAGCTCATCTATTTAGGCCTGTTCCAAACACAGATGGATCTTAAGAAATGACAGTAAATTACTGTAAGAATAATCACATTCTTCCAATTATAGTTATGGATAAAAATGTACTTTTGTGGTAGAACAAGTAAAATTTTCTGCCAAATGGGATAAAGCTTTTCTATCCTTTATAAAAGGCTATCAAAAACAATTTCAATCAGATGATAGAGCCAGCAATACACCCTTTGTTGCCCACCTCAAAGTTCTAACCAGCTATCAGTAGTGCATCCTGTAAACACACTAATCAGTTTCCCATTCCAGCAAAATATCATAAGTTGCATTAAGTTTTCTAACAAAGGTAATACAATTCGGACTATTCATAGTAAGCAGAAAGTTGGAACTAGTTGATTTCAACATATGCACATGGGGGTCTCACCATAACATAACAAGCTAAGCCTCCACCCATGGTTGCAGCATCCCATAAGAGTACTAGTTCAAGTCCCAACCGCTCCCTGCCAATGGCCTGCAAAGGCAGCACATGACAGTCCAAGTTCTTGGGCCCCTTCTCCCATGTGGGAGATACAGATGAAGCTCCCAGCTCCTGGCTTCAACCCAGCCCAGCCCTCATGATGGCAGGCATTTGAGGACTGAATCAGCAGATGGAAGATTTTTCTTTTTCTCTGTCTATAATTCTACCTCTTAAACAAAATACAAAATTTATTTTGAAAAACATACACAGTCCTCGACAGATATGAATCAAAGTATAAACTACAGATTTGAAATGAATCACAGTAAAAAAAAAAAAAAAACTACAGATTTAGACGCAAAGGAAATCATTCTCTCCAGCTAACTATTCTCTCTTTGAAACCTGGCTTTGAACACCACACTGGTCCTCAGCAGATCCTGATTACATTGCCAAAATGTACCATATAACCTCAGGTAGTCCATCATAAAAGCTAATGGCTGATCTACCAATTCATAAATTTGAGCATATCAAATAAAATTGACCTAGCACTGGTTTGATCAAGTCCTAAGGGCATAACTAATGTGCATGAGCAAGTAGACAAGATCCCTATAGGAACTATTATTGATAGATTGCTTCTTGTCTCTTAAAAAAAAATGCAAAGTTCCTTAGGATCACCTAACTAAATATAGGAAAATTAGTCTGGTCTACAGATGATTCAGTAGGACATGCTGATGCCACACAAAAGTAAGCTGCAGTATTACTAATAGCCCCACTTAGGTAGTTCTAAAGGAAAGTGGTGAACAGAGTATCTTCAGGTAAGCAGGACCTTGTGGACTTGACTGCCATTGCCTAGAGAGATGAGTGAAGTTACAAGTGTATACCAGTTAATGGGTAGCATCTAATGGTTGGGTTGAATGGTCAGAAGCTTGAAAAGAACATGGATACAAGATTAGTTCCAATGTGGGTGCTGTGCCCCAGTCAACCTCAGTAGAGAACAATAATCAGGAAGGCAAGATGAAGCAAACCATGAACATCAGCCGGTGTTTTCCTCACCCATCTGTGTCTACTTAACAGCACAAAGGAGTCATGGGAGAAAGAATCGAGGCACCGTGTCAGTTCAGCAGCAGGGACTTACCGTCACCCTGCAGGCAAGGTCTCCACCCCTGCTCAATATCAAAATCACTAATAGCAAAGACAAACAGTGAAGGTGGAGAAAGAACAGTCTTTTCAATAATGATGTTAGGGAAAACTGGATATTTATATGCAGAAAATTAAGACCTGACACTACTACCTAAATGTAAAACCTGTAATCATGAAACTACTACAAGAAAACTTAGGGTGGAGTGTTTCAGACTATCAGTATGGGCAATAATTTTTTTAAATAAGACTCCAAGAGTATAAACAACAAAATCAAAAACAGATATATAAGAACACATTAAATTTTAAAATTTCTAGCCTGAAAAAGAAACTATTAACATAGTAGAAAGACAACTGTCAGAGTGAGAGAAACTATTTGCAAGCTTTACGTATGACAAAAGGCTAATATTCAAATTATATAGCGAATAAAAAGAATTGGGTAGTGCAAAAAATTAATAATCAAATTTAAAAATAGGCACGGGGCCTACAATGTGGTACAGAAGATCTCGCCTCCAGTTGAGATGCTACCAGCTCAAGCGTTAGCTGCTCTACTTCAGCTTTAGTTCCCTGTTAATCTGCTTGGGAAGCAAAAGAAGATGACCCATCTACTTGGGTTTGTACCACCCATGTGGAAAATAAGGATGGTATTCAAGGGTTCTAACTTCAGTTTGGTCCATCACTGGCTGTTGTGAACATCTGAAAAGTGAACCAGAAGGGCCCAGCGGCGTGGCCTAGTGGCTAAAGTCCTCGCCTTGAAAGCCCCAGGATCCCATATGGGCGCCGGTTCTAATCCCAGCAGCTCCACTTCCCATCCAGCTCCCTGCTTGTGGCTTGGGAAAGGAGTTGAGGACGGCCCAATGCACTGGGACACTGCACCCGCGTGGGAGACCCGGAAGAGGTTCCAGGTTCCCGGCATCGGATCGGCGCGCACCGGCCAGTTGCGGCTCACTTGGGGAGTGAATCATCGGACGGAAGATCTTCCTCTCTGTCTCTCCTCCTCTCTGTATATCTGACTGTAATAAAATGAATAAATCTTTAAAAAAAAAAAAGTGAACCAGAAGACGTAAGATCTCTCCTTCTCTGACTCCTCCTCTTCTGTACTCTGCCTTTCAAATAAATAAATCTCTTTTAAGTAAACAAAAATAAAACTGGGCAAATAGTTAGACCCTTCTCGAATGGTCAACAAATTTATGAAAAACAAATACCATTAGCCACCAGGAAGGTACACATCAAATTAGAATGAGACTGAAAGTGTAGCCTGATGTAGCCACTATGGAAGTCAATATGGAGAGTTCTTGGAGAGCTGAACATCAATCTACTGTTCAACCCAGTTATCCCACTTCTGGGAATATATCCAAAGGACATGAAGTCTACATATGAGAAAGTGACATACAACCTTGTGTTTACAGCACACAATCCACAATAACAGAGACATGGAACAACCCAAATGCTCATCAAAAGAAGAATGGATAAAGAAACTGTGAAACATTTATTCTATGGATTATTACCCAGCCATTAACAAGAATGATATTTTACCATTTGCAACAAAATGGTCCCAACTAGAGGTCATTATGCTCAGTGAAATAAGCCAATCACAAAGGGACAAATATCATATGTTCTCTCTGATAGAAGGCAAACTCCTGCAAAATATAAGCTAAATAAATACTTAGGTAAACATGCATATACAAATATTTATCTACAGGAGCTGTATAATGGAGACTAGCATGCCAGGAAGTAAAGACACACTGCAGTATGCAGCTCTACTCCTGAATAAAAGGACTCCCAATGACAATAGAATGCTAGACAATCTATCATTATCTATACCTACGTCATGATATACTTAAAGAACAAAACAGTGGACTTGTAACTGTTGCTTAAGAACTATACTATTGTAATTATATGGATGGAAACAGTGGAGGTGAGGGAAAAGCAGAGGCTGGAAGGGGATATCCCTGAGCCTATGAAACTATATCATGAAAAACAAAAATTTTGAAAAAATACATAAATATATATGGGGAAAAGAGTGGGGAGGGGCAGTGAGGGAGAAAGGGGAGGTGCAATGGGGAAGGAATTCCTAGAGTTATAAAACTGCATCATGAAAAATAATTTTAAAATTTAAAAATTAAAAAACAGACATAGAGCAGTTGGGATGTGAACTGGGGCTCCAATACGTGACACCAGATAGCAGGTGGCAGCTTAATCTACTGTGCCAGAATGCCAACCCCTCTTGCACTCTCTCTTTTTTTTTTAACTTTTTTAAAGATCTATTTGCTTTTGTTGGAAAGTCATATTTAAAGAGACAAAGAGAAACAGAGGGAAAAATCTTTCATTCACTGGTTCAGTCCCCAGGTGGCCACAATGGCCAGAGCTAAGCTGATCCAAAGCCAAGAGTCAGGAGCTTCTTCCAAGTCTCCCATGATGGCACAGGGTTTGAAGGCTTTGTACCATTCTCTACTAATTTCCTGGGCCACAGACTGGGCGCTGGAAGTGAAGTGGAACAGTTAGGACATTTTCTAATGTTTTATGTACCGTAAATGAAATGAATAGTCAATGTTTTAATAGTTAAAACTTAACAGATTTCATTAAAAATACCAAAAAAAAAGAATGAGACTATTAATCTCACCACAATTAAAATGGCTACTTTAAAAAATAGTAATAAATGCTGGTGACAGTGAGAAAAGGAAATCCTTTGGTAAGGTTGTAAATTAATACACTCATTATAGAAAACAGTAGAAAACTGACAACCTAAAGGAGAAGCCATCTATGATGTCAGTATCATATGAGTTAACGTTCTACTCCTGGCTATGCTACTTCTGATCCAACTCCCTGCTAATGGCCTGGGAAAGCAGCAGAGGATATCCCAAATACATGGACCCTTGTACCCATTTCAGAGACTTGAAAGAAGCTCTTTTCTGCTTGCTTCAGCCTGGCCCAGCCCTGAGTGAATTGGTGTACGGAAGATCTCCCCCTCCCTAACACTACATTTCAAAAAATAAAATAAGTATTTTTTTTAAAAAGTACTAAAAGGAGATCTGCCATATGATCCAACTATCCCACCTCTAGATATATATACATATATAACAGATTTATTTATATATATGTATACACAAAGTAAATACGAGTACATACTAAAAAAATGCCTACACTTCAAAGCTTATTGCTATAATACTTAATATAGGCAAGATATAAAATCAACCTTTAAACCTTTCAACAGAAAAATTGATACAATGGTGCATCTACATAATGGAATACTATTCAGCCACTTTGAACTGATGTATTATTTGCAACAAAATAAGCAGAAATAGAGGTAATCATGTTAAATGAAATAAGATACTGAAAAACAAGAACACTTGCACTTTTTTTGTTTGGGAACAAACAAAAGTCAATCATTATGTAGAATTGTCGTCGCTGGATGAGGCACACTCTTGAGGGTCTGGGAAAAGCCAGAACCGCAACTGGACCCCTCACTGCCAAAAGCGTCCACATTTAAACCCTTTTCTCCGCTGCCCCTTTCCCCATTGGCCTTAGCTTTCCTCTGCCGCTTCTCCAGCCCTCTCTCTGCCAGCTTTCTTCGTTCTTTTCCCTGTTTTCTGCTGCATTTCTCCATTCTTGTCCCCGAACTTAGGTCTTACTACTTCTCTACCGCTTTTCCAGCCCTCTCTCTGCCACACTTCTTCCCGCCTGTCCTCCTTCTCCCCATCTGGTCTTTCCCTGTCATAGTCTCTCCGTCTTTCTCGTCATTGTCCGTCCGTCCCAGCTTTTACAACGGCTACTTTTATATCGTTCTCCACCAATCACTTCTCTCTGTGAGTCCACTTGGCGCTATGTGATAGGCCAGTAGCAATGACATAATCCCAGCGAGGACATTAGCCTATCCCTGTGACTTCCTGTTTACCTGCTGGCGAGACCAACTCTGCCTCCTGGCCCTGGGCCAGCCGCCATCTTACAACGGCCCTTCCCAATCCCAGGAGCGGCTTTAGCACCCCACTCCCCACATAGAATAGTGATTACTGGAGTGAAGCGAATAAAGGAAACTGGAGAGGGGTACAAAAACAGTTAGATGGAAGGATTAAGTTCTGGTGCTGTGACTCTGTTGGTCTATGTCTTCACGTCCAAGAAAGAACTGCTTTCACCAATGGAGGCAGCAATGATTCCATAAAATGAAAGAACACCACCCGTCCTGTTGGAGTGCCTCTTGCCAGGAAATCAAAACGTAAGGGAGATACATTGTGTACATGCTTATCAAGAGGAAACTGTCAGTAAGAAAGAGCAATTCCACAGGACAACTATCAGTAATCCACGTATGACAAAGTGAATGCAACAAGGATCCTGCCTCTTGGCACATATTCAATACGTTTGAAAACAGGGTCTTTAAGAGTTATTTGTATATCCATGTTCATAGCAGCACTATTCACAATAGCCAAGAGTGAAAGAAATCAAAACATCCATCATCAAATAAACGGATACACAAAATGTGATATATTTCACACAATTGTGTATTATTCAATCTTTAAAAACTTAGAAAATTCCTGTCACCGCTAAAACATAAACTTTGAAGATAATATGCTAAGAAAATAAGTTACTCACAAAAAGGACAAATGCTTTATGATTCTACTTATGTAAAGCCACCAAATTTACAGAACCATTAATTCTGGTTTCTCATTTAGACAGATCTACAAATGTTTTAAAAATTTTTTTAATTCATTTCAATTGTCTTGTTACAACAGCAAAATAAAATTCCTCTTCATTGTTGGACAACATTGTTTCACACATACACCAAACAAGCCAAAAATAAATAAATGAACCTCAACTTCATACACAAAAAAGGGAGATAAAGAGAAACCTTTTCTCTTTGGCCTTCTTAAACATCTCATACAAACCAACTACTTAAACTACAGCTAAGCACATACAGACATACAAATAAGTTACTAGAATGCTTGTTTTGTTGTTCTTGCTTTCACAGGGTCTTTTTTCTCATTTAAGACTATAGCAAACATGGTCACATACAAGTAGGACAGAAAATGCACCAAAGACTTGCTTGGTCATCCAGGGATCATTAAAAATGGCTTGACCCCTTTTGTTTATTTTGGCTTTAGCAAAGAGATGGAAACAACCCAGATGCCCATCCAAAGAGGAGTGGTTAAAGAAATTGTGGTACATCTACTCCGTGGAATACTACTCAACCATTAAAAAAAATGAAATTATGCCATTTGCAACTAGATGGTCTCAACTAGAGACCATTATTCTTGATGAAATAAGTCAAAAGGACAAATACCATATGTTCTCTAGTCATGCAAATTTTAAGATCAATAAACCTTTCCATACTGTTTTTTTGCAACCCATGTGTTCTGATGTTTGTTTTTATTTTCACTCCTTCCAAATAGTTTCTTTTTTCTTATCAAATTCTTCTCTGACTTGTAGAACAAAGTAGCATTATTTTACCCAAGAAGCTTTTGTGTTTTTTCATTTCTTCATCAAGACATCGGTTATACAGTAGCATATTGTCTAACTCCATCGTACCATAAAATTAAAAAATAATAATATTTAAATATTTTTAAATGACTAGTCTCTGATCCCAGCATGATAGCCTAAAGCCTTCAAACCCTGCACCCGCATGGGCGACCCAGGGGAGGTTCCTGGCTCCTGGCTTCAGATCAGCTCAGCTGTGGCCACTGCGGCCACTTCAGGAATAAACCAGCAAACGGAAGATCATTCTCTCTGTAAATCTGCCTTTCCAATAAAAATAAATATAATTTTTTAAAAAGATGACTGACCCCTAACAATATGTATAAAATATAAAATGTAAGTAACAAATACATACAAATGTTCCTTTTAAAAAACTTTTTTTTTAAAAAGTCAGGGCCTGGATGTTTTGGCTCTTTTCCCCTTGCCTACTGGAACTTCATGTCATGAGTCTGGCTGGTGGAGAGCAAGTGTGTGGTCTGCAGGAGGCACTGCCCAGCAGTGGGTGGTGGGCTGTTCACTACAGATGACCACACTCAGAGAATGGAAGTGAAAAGTCATCACAATACCCCGCCCCTTTTTTTCTTCTGACATCTAACCACTCACTCTTGGTGCCAACATTGTCATCTTCACCACTTTCAGTTGCCCGTTTGCATGTAGGTATTTCAGCCTCCTCTTCATCTCCATCTTCTTCCTCACCATCACCCTCTTCCCTCTCCTCATCTTCCTTTCTCCATTTTTCTTCTTCATCTAACTCCTTGTCTGCCTCTGCTCCCCATTAACCTCAGCAGCATCTTCATTTTCAGGACCATCTGTCCCATTTTCCACCTGCTCCACAGCTTGCTTCTCCTTTAGTTCCTTGGTGGTGAGCTCAGAGCCAGTGTCATCACTGTGTCCAACATGGATGGGAGCATATGAGGGGAACAATGAACAGGAAAATAGAAGACCAATACCTATCTATCTATCGATCATCTTTTTTTTTCTTCCTTCCTTCCCTTCTTTCTTTTTCCTCTGTCACCCAGCCTTTGAAATACATAAAAATGAGTAATAACTTTTGAGAAAAGAAAGTGAGCAAAGACAGGAAGCCAGTGTGTGGTTCAGTGTGTTAAGCCCTACTCCCTGTGATGCTGGTATCCCATTGGGAATATCCCGTACTGACTAGAATCCCAGTTGCTCCACTTCCCTTCCAGCTCCCTGGCAAAGTGCCTGGGAAAGCAGTGCAAGATGGCTCAAGTGCTTGGATCTCTCCATCCAGCCATGAGGGAGGTTTAGATGAACTTCCAGGCTCCTAGCCCTGCTCACCGTGCCCATTTCAGGAATGAGCCAGAGCATGGAAGAGCTCTCTCCATATATGTATGTATGTATGTGTGTGTGTGCGTGTAAAATCTGCTGCTTAAATAAAAATAAAATTGTGGGGTCCCACACAGCAGCCTAGCAGCTAACGTCCTTGGCTTGTATGCACCAGGATCCTATATGAGCGCTGGTTCTAATCTCAGCAGTCCTGCTTCACATCTAGCTACCTACCTGTGGCCTGAGAAAGCAGTAGAGGATGGCCCAAAGCCTTAGGACCCTGCACCCATTTGGGAGACCTGGAAGAGGCTCCTGGCTCCTGGCTTTGGATTGGCACAGCTCCAGCTGTTGCTGCCACTTGGGAAATGAATCAATGGACAGAAGATCTTCCTCTCTGTCTCTCTTCCTCTCTGTATATCTGACTTTCCACCTGCCTACATTTCTGTAGTCACTTCAGTCAGTTCTCTTTAGATGAACTGTTCTGATGGTGCCATCCAATTTCCTGTTGGTACCCTTATGGATCCGCACACCTTTTTGGGATCTGGCTTCTTTTTCTGTTCTTTATTTCCACAAATCATGAACAGGCTGGGCTTTTGTTGCTTAAACAAAAGGAACATAGCTAATAGATTCTGTTGTTTAATATTGTATAAAAGAGTCCAATCAGTGAAAGTGATATAGTTCATCAGGCCTCATTTTGATTGTGTAAAGATGGCCAAATATTTTGTTCATTCCAAAAAAAATGAAAAGATTTTTCCCAGGATAATTCAGGCGCTGTTGGTATAGACAATGGAAGATAGTCTAATATTTTGTTGTCTAGAAATTTCATTGTGAGTCTACGTTTATTCATAGTGGAAACGCATTCTGTTGATTTTCTTTGGTTTCTGGTACACTGGTCTCCATTACATCCTTTGTTTATGGGGTTACATGTGTGTGTCTATTTAATTTTATTTTTTATTTTTTATTTTATTTTTATGGAAGTTGTAATATGCTAGAGCAAACATATGATCTGTCCTCTTGGGATTGGCTTTTACTTAGCATAACGATCTCCACTTGGGACCATTTGGTTGCAAATGGTAAAATGTTATACTTTTTAATAGCTGAGTAGTATTCTGTAGAGTAGATATATCAATTTCTTTATCTAATCCTCCTTCAATGGGCATCTAGGTTGTTTCCATGTTTTTTTCTGACGGTTGGCTGTGCTATGAAGAATACTGAGGTGCAGATTGCTTTCTCATGTGTATGTATCAGGTGCACCCAACGCAGTAGCCTAGTGACAAAAGACCTCGCCTTGCATATGACAAGATCCCATACGGGTGCCAGTTCTAATTCCAGCAACCCACTTCCCAGCCAGCTCCCTGCTTGTGGCCTGAAAAAGCAATTGAGGATGGCCCACAGCCTTGGGACCCTGCAGACCCCACGCGGGAGACCCAGAAGAAGCTCCTGGCTTCAGATCAGCTCAACTCTAGCCATTGCGTCCACTTGGGGAGTGAATCAGCAGACAGATCTTCCTCTCTGTCTATCCCCACCCCCCCCATATATATACATACATATGACTTTCCAATAAAAATAGATAAATCTTAAAAAAAAGAAATGTAAGCAGGTTATTACAATCAATAAGTGGGGCCCAGCACGATAGCATAATGGTTAAGGTCCTTGCCTTGAACACTCTGGGATCCCACATGGTCGCCAGTTCTAACCCTGGTGGTTCCACTTCCCATCCAGCTCCCTGCTTGTGGCTTGGGAAAGCAGTCGAGGACGGCCCAAAGCATTGGGACCCTGCACCCGCGTGGGAGACCCGGAAAGAAGTTCTTGGCTCCTGGCTTCGGATTGGCACAGTACCGGCCGTTGCGGCTCACTTGGGGAGTGAATCATCAGACGGAAGATCTTCCTCTCTGTCTCTGCTCCTGTCTGTACATCAGCCTTTCCAATAAAGTAAATAAAACTTTAAAAAAAAAAAAAGAATCAATAACATAAGGTACAGCACATAGAACAAGCAAGAGTGGAAAACTGATGCCTCACTTAAGCCTAAAAAGTCAAGTGGAATGAACACCATCACTACAGTCCAACAAGAGTTACATTTACAAAATCCAACCAACAGGAAATGCAGTTGTTTAGAGATGAAGCCACTTCCAGAAATGCACTGTAGGAGAGGGCTACAGGAAAGACATAATCTAACTTCCTTCTTCCCACTCTATCAATATCCTATTACACACCCACTGTTCAAATTCAACCAGAAGTAGGATGGTAAAGAATCCAGAATCACAGAAACGTAGCCTCCCAAGACCTAAGACGAAACAAAGACCACACAAGAATGGATATAGGATAATAAAAGGCTAAACTAACCAACACAACGGAGGAAACAAAGGCCATTCTATAATGATCTGTAACCCACTATTTAATCGCATAATCCTATTTTAAGAATACAGTCTGCAAAACAGCTACAGTGTGCATTCACATGGGAAACCAGGAAAATTTCAAAAAGCATTATTGCATAAAACTAAAGAGTAATTTCAGGGGAGAATCAAGATAGCAGAATAGGGTAAGGATACTTTTAAATGGATGGAGAAACATTTAATCAGGAAGAAGCAGAGAGGACACATTCCAGGAAACAGGAGAGGACAGAACAACAGCAAAGGGGTACCTGGAGACTGACAGACACAGTAAAGCAGCGGACACATTGGTATGCTATTGCAGTGACTGATACTCCAGTGGTGATCTGAACTCTACCAGTAGCCGGAACTCCACCAGCAACCAGGTGGGAAGGGACTTTCACTGGAAGCTTGGGAGGTGAACCCAGACAAAGATCTGTCCGTCCTGCTGGTCCATTTGATTTGACCAGGAGCAGAGACAGAACAGCAGATCCCAGATGGGCAGTGCGAGAACAGGGTGGATTTCACAGACCAGTCAGCCCCCTGGAGCTGAATTGGGCACCATTTTGCCTAAGGAGGCAAAGGCAAGGGAAAGAACAGAGCATACACTGAGCTGGGAGTGAACTCATTTCTGATTCAGTGAACTGCATCAACGTGGCATCCTACAGGTTCCACCCAAGAAGGTGTGGGTAGCCCTAAGACCTCATGGCCAGCAGATCAAGAACTCTAGTAGTTCAACCCATCTGGACAATAAGCAGCTGGACTCTATGTTTGGTATATGTTTGCAACGAAAGAATCTTGATTGAATTTGAACTGTAATACTGCACCAAGGTGGAGGACTCCACCAGGGGGGAGGGGCGTGGGGAGGGGTGGGGAGATTCCCAGAGCCTATGAAACTGTCACATAATGCATAATAATTAATAAAAAAAAAAGTCAAAAAAAAAAAAAGAACTCTAGTAGTGGCACGTCAGGCACCATTTTGTACAGTGTGGCAAAAGCTTTAGAACTGCAGGGGACAACAGTGAATTCACATGTGCTGAGCTCAGGGAGAACTCACCCAGGTCATTGCATTGCACTGGCCCCACAGGAAAATAATACCGACTGTGGCATCGTAAGGGTCAAAAGAGCCCCATGTGGTACCCAGACCTAACAGCCAACAGGTTCCAGCAAGATCAGCACCACCAACAACCTAGCTATATAGGACACATGATGTCTCCCTAATCCTGGAACCTGCTTCAGCCAGAAGTGGGAAAAAGATTGTACAGAGACAACGATGCAGCCTCAGCATGGTATTACAGGAGGTAGAGATTGGTGAGCCAGGAGCTGGGGCTACAGAGTTATTTGTGGAAATCTAACATAAGAACCCAGACCTGGAACTCACTGGAAGGAGTGGCACAATTGGCTGCAAGCAAAGAGCCATGTACCAACTACAATAAGTAAAATCACATTGTAGACCCGTGGGTGACACAGTTTAGAATCCTGCCTCAAGGAGAAGACTCAGTTTAGAATCCTGCCTCAAGGAGAAGACTCTGCTAAACAGAAGTACAATGACCAAGAACAAAAGAAGAGACGAAGGCACAGTGAATATTACGGAAAACTCCCCCGCAAAGGAGCAAAACCCTATGCCAACCTCAGAGTTAACTGAGGAAGACATCGAGAAAATGGGGGACACAGAATTCAGAAAACTTCATTTTAAAACTTCTGATCAACAATGAGAAGCACATACAAGAGTTCAAAGAATTTAAGGAATATTTTATACAAGCAACAGCAGCAATAAAGCAAATCAAAGCTGATATTTAGAACACAGTGGAGCAAATTAAAAGTACACGGAGAATCTCCAAAATAGAATGAAGAAAGCAGAAGAAAGAATCTCAGAATTGGAAGATATTTCCTGTCACCAGGAGGAACAAACAAAAAACTAGAAGCAGAGCTGGATCGGGCCAAAAAAGTTATTCAAGAATTGAAATACACTATTAAAAGGTCAAACACAAGAGTTATGGGAGTCCCAGAAGGTGCAGAAAGAGAAACTGGTTTTACAAATATATTTAATGAAATAATAAAGGAAAATTTCCCTAATCTAGAG
Source organism: Ochotona princeps (assembly GCF_030435755.1). Classification (NCBI taxonomy): domain Eukaryota; kingdom Metazoa; phylum Chordata; class Mammalia; order Lagomorpha; family Ochotonidae; genus Ochotona; species Ochotona princeps. The sequence goes on from NC_080845.1 coordinate 46,618,512, forward strand.
AAAGAATTGGGAAACAACATCCAGGAGGGACACAGAACTCCCAACAGGCCTGATCAAAAGAGATCTTCACTGAGACACATGATCATCAAGCTCTCTTCAATTGAACATAAGAAAAAGATCCTTAAATGTGCACGTGAAAAAAATCAAGTGACATATAAAGAAATGCCAATTAAACTCACAGGAGATCTCTCACAGGAAACTCTACAGTGAAGAAGAGAATGGAGTTACATATTCCAGATTCTAAAAGAAAAAAATTGTTGGCCTAGGATAATGTATCCAGCAAAGCTTTCCTTTGTCTTTGAAAATGAAATCAAATTCTTCCACAGTAAAGAAAAATTAAAAGAATTTGCCTCTTTCAAACCTGCCCTACAAATGATACTTCAAGATGTTCTCTTGACAGAGAAGAGGAATAGCACCAAACAAAACCAAAGGCAAATGTGAAGAACATCCAAGTAAAATGACAACAAAAGATTAAACCAATGAACAACCCATTCCTAAAATGACAGGACTAAAGTATCATCCATACATATAAAACTCCGAATGTAAATAGCTTAAGCTTAATCAAACGTCTTAGATTAATAGACTGGATTAAAAAACAAAACCCATTTATTTGTTGTCTAGAAGAGACACATTTCACCAACAAAAATCAGCGGAAACTGTATCGCATGGGTTTTGATGTTTTCTGTTAGTTTTATCTCTTCAAACACTTTCTTCTGATTAAATTCTTCACTGATTCATAGATCATACAGTAGCATCATTTTCTTCAAGAAGGTTCTTGATTTTCATTTCTTCAGCTACACATTAGTCATTTAGTAGCATGTTATTTAACTTCATGCTGTTGTTAATTTCTTTTTTCTTCCTGATGTTGATTTTGTTTTGTGGCTTTTCACTTAAGGGGATGTATAGTAGCTGTGTAATGGAGACTGTCATTTCTAGTAACATGCTATTTAACTTCATGGCATTGTAAATTTCTAGTTTTCTTTCTATTGTTGATTTTGTATTATGATTTCATTTGAGGGGATGTACAGTAGCTGTGAAGTGGAGACTAACATCCAGATGTGAGGATACAATGTAGTACACATTTCTACTTCCAGACAAAGATGGACTTACAATGAAACTGTTTACTATATCTTGACAATAGGATGCTGGACTCTCTGCCATTGTCCATGCCTGCAATGATGGACATATGACTGTGTATGAAGAACTATATTTTAGCAATGATATAGAGGAACTAGGTAGGGGGAGGGGTGTTGGGGTGGGAAAGGGAAATACCAGGAGCCTATGGAATTGTATCATAAAATAATAATAATAATAATAATAATAATAATAATAAAATGTGAAAAAAGAGTAACTTCAATAAAAGACAATTATTTTCCTGTAGACTTAGTAATAGCTTATGAGTGACTCTTTTATCAAGCATTTTATTCTAAAACTCAAAGGAGACATGACCTTTTTTTTTTCTTCTTCTTTTTTTTTTTTATTAATTTCATTGCGTTATGTGACACACATTTTTTTTTTTATGCACTGGAATTCCCCCCGCTCCTCCCCACACCCTCCCCCCCCACGGTGGATTGCTCCACCCCGCTGTATTTCCATAGTTCAAACTCAGTTGAGATTCTTTCATTGGAGGTTTTGACCAATCATAAAGTCCAGCATCCAATTGTCCTGGCAAGTTCAATGGTTTCCTGGTGAGACCATCTCTGGTCCAAAGGCAGAACCAACAGAGCATCATCCCAATCAAGTAAAAAACTCAACCTAATATTTACAACCATTTACAGCATTATGGCATCAATTGACATGGTATTGATTAACCAATATGTTACTAGGAAAATGCATGTTCTCGACCACAACCTGTGACTCCCTCATAGACATTTCAACTTTGGCTTACATTCAGCCATGGTCTATATACCTTAAAATGGCTATAGATTGCTATTCAGCTGTCCCTTGTCTATTTCAGTGTTAGTATTTAGCATTTTATAGCATTGAAGCGTGATTTTGCTGAACCTGGCTGTTTTTCGGGTAGTCCAACTCTATAACTTTAACAGGACAAATGTCAACAGTTCAGGTGAATGTTTTTGGGAGGGGTGTGCAGAGAAATCCTCAACACCCCAGAGAGGAGTATCTGATCTTTGTGTCCCACCCAGTGAGTCACAAGTGCATCCCGGCTGGCCACTTCCTGTCCGTTTCCAAGCCTTCCCATCTGTTCTCTATCTATTCTAGCTTGTTTGTTCATGTTTGTTATGAGAGGTTTCTGGAGCAATCCTAATGGTCCTTACAAAAGAGGGTGGGGACCCAAAGTTGGAAGCAGGCAAGGGCCAGAGGAAGCTCCCCTCCCTAGTTCCGAAGGAAGCTTACTGTTCTTCTGTTTCTGCGGACCGCCCAGGGATCCTGGCTGTCGCACCGATGTCCCTGAATCCTGCAAGGCAGGAATTGGGCTTATTCCATCCCACACTGTAGGTCCAAATGGGGGTGGGCGACCTCAGAGCTCCTGGCCTCCGAAGGCACTCCTTCTCCCCCGTGGTCTCCTTGGCAGTAGGGATGTAGTCCTCGGTGGTCGTACTGATAGTCCTTGGTGAGGCTCCGGGAGTCTTCAGGGTTGGGACACATGCTTCCTCCTGTCCCCCTGCTCCGTTCTAGGGTCTGCCCCCGAATCTTTGCGTATGACCTCCTGTTAAGAGGTTGTTAGGATTGCTCCTGATTCCCTCCACGTCTTTGTAGTTTTGCTATTGTTTAATGCTGACTCGAGACTGCTTTCTATGAGTTACCAGTTATGGTCCTGATGGGTTATACTTCCCCCGTCTTCCTCACACCTACTGGGGTGATGTAAGATTTCTCTGCCCTCCCTTCCCATTTCCAAGTGTCATAGGGCTTTATAGATTTATTAGGTTTTGCAATTCTTGATGTAGATCATAAGCAATCTGACTCATATCGATTGTTGGTTCATTGGTTACTTCACAAAGTCTTATTGCTTGAGATACAGGCTGTTTGGGGTTGAAATAATATTACTGTTTTCTGCATTGACATCATCAACACCAGAGTATAGCACCCTGATAAAATAATGCGCCTCTGAGTAACCAACACATGCTTAATTAAAAGGAAACACAGAAGTCTTTTGGGAAAAATGATGCCATCGTCTGCTTCATGAGTACGTGATGAATTCTACTAGTGGAAAGAGATTATTTGGGAGCAATCAGACTTACATAAAAACATTACTGCAGTCTTGTCCAGTCTGTCCCACCCCCCATCAAACTCTGGAAATTATTGATGCATTTTGAAGCCCGACTCGACCCGACCAGCCCTCCACCCAGCCCAGATAAATACTGGCATATGCATCTCTGTTTAGCAATCCCATCCCTATCTTGGTTCCGTGTTTATCAGAGGGGTAGTTACCCAGGAGGAAGATGCCCACCACCTCCCCACTAGGCCACTCAAGTTTCTGGGTCCCAGCTTGGTTGGCAACCCAATGTGGTTGTAATAGTTCTTATGGGTACTCTCATTCAAACCTTCATGTCAAAATTCTAATCCTGCCCCAATGTTTATGTTTACCATTGCTGGGAAACACCAGAAATTCATCTCTATCCCATACAAAGGCTGGCCTTATTCAAGAGTGTCCCTGGGAAGGTTTTTCTGATCGTAAAAACTCTGTAGGCTTACCCAGGGGGAAGCGGTAGCACTTGGGCCTGGGAGATAGCCAGGGACCCCCCCACTGCCTTGTGGCGGTGGTCTTAGCATGCTGGCTCCTCGTTCTTGGGTCCGGCTTGGCTGGGCCGCTCCCTCAGGGCCGCCCCAGCCCTGCAGGGCAGCCAGCCTCCTCTAGGCCAGCAAGGTTCCAGTCCCTCCCCCACTCGCCCCACCTGTAGCTTATGGCTGAGGGGTGGAGCTAGCCCTCCAGCCTGGTCCGGAGGTTCCCTCGTAGCAGGCTTACCCAGGGGGAAGCGGTAGCACTTGGGCCTGGGAGATAGCCAGGGACCCCCCCCCACTGCCTTGTTGGCGGTGGTCTTAGCATGCTGGCTCCTCGTTCTTGGGTCCGGCTCGGCTGGGCCGCTCCCTCAGGGCCGCCCCAGCCCTGCAGGGCAGCCAGCCTCTATTCTAAAACTCAAAGGAGACATGACCTCATTATTCTTAGTTTTTCTAATGTGAGTCTCAATAAATATTTAAGAACATATTGAAGAATAAGGAATATCTATTAAAACATGTAACACCTTGCAAAGAACCTAACCTCATTAGACAACACTGATACAACTCATTAAGGAAATAGTACCTTTGTAACAGAATATTTTATCCTCCAAAGTTTTAGCAAATATAATTAAAAACTAAAAATCCATATTGCTTCCAACTATTTTCATTTCACTTCCAAGGCAGATAAAGAAAGACAGAAAATGTAGAGATTTCTTTTATTTGTTCACTGGCTCACTTCTCAAATGCCTGCAATACCAGGGGTGAGCCAGGCGAAAGTCAGGAGCCTAGAACTCAATTCAGGTTACCCATAGGAGTCATATGGAACAAAACACTTGATCCATCAGTTGTTGCCTCCAAAGGGTACAAATTAGCTGGCTCAAAAGTAGAATAGCCAGACCTTGAACCAGCCAGTCTGGTATGGGATAGAGCTGTCCTAAACAGAACCTAACCAATGAGCCACATGCCTGTACATATAACTATATTTGTTATGGCATCTCTCTTTACTCTAATTTTTCCAGCTATAACAGACAAAACACTAACACTTTTGGGAGAAACTAAGAAAAAAAGATTGTGTATTAATTTCATAAAATTAAAGCTAGAAGAAAAGGATAAAAGCAAACTACTGCACACTAAATTTCTAATAGTCAGCAACTGAGACATCTACAGTATCCTAAGATATAGATGCACCTTGTTCACTCTCTCAAGGACAACAAACTCTCTTGAATTTAATAGCTTCCTAAAGTCTTTCACCAAATCACTGTTGGGTTCCTTTAAAAAAAGAGTGTTGTAGTTCAATTTGAAAGTATAAGTACTTAAATTTTGTGTGCCTTTGGAAGAATATAATTGTGGCAAAAGAAAACTAAACAACATGAGGCCGATAATACAGTTTTTAAAAAGCCTACAGTAGAAAAGTAAAAATATTTCACATAAAAGCTCGGGTAGCATCTCCAATAAAGCAGAAATGGGGAACAGAATTCATTATACAATTAATACTCTTGCTAGTGTTCTCAAAATACATCTATGAATGGCTTTTACAGTTCCCTGTAACATTACAAGGGCTAATGTTAAAACCAAAAGAATTTACCTAAGCCCTGTTACCCAGAGAGCATTTGTACAAGGTATCAAGAATTAAAAGCGAGAACCAGGTTAGAAAGCAACAGTATTGAACATGCACTGTGTTACAGCCTGCGTCCTACATAACCTTTTGAATGCATGACCTTTAAGTTGTTGAAGGTTGCCTCAGAATTTGGCTCAGTTTGATGGAAACATCTGTTCCCCTTGCAGGTATACTGTAAGGACTTTTTTCTCAGTTGGATTCAGAACACAGCAAGTGAGCCCTGTCTGTCCAATCATGCAAACCCCAATCCTTGTAAATCAAGTTCTGGGAGGACAACAGCAGGTCCACATTCCGTCACCCTTTCCCAGCCAGCTAGGCCAACCAACTGCTGTGAGGACTGCTCTTATCATGTCATCAAATCAAAGCATGTTGAGATAAGGGACTGTAAGAGGCATCTGCAGAATTCCCACAATGTAGTGACTTTGGAACATTGACAGATGCATCTGTCATTTTATACCTTCCACTAACCTGATGTCCACTGGCCCGACACAGTAAAGCTGTCCAAGATCGAGTCCAATTCCTTCACGTTATTTTCACATGTCTCTACTAGGAAGGCCTGGTGCTTCTTAGCCTTTTAATTAAGAAAAAAATTATACATAATAAGGTCATGCATTGTAAAAAGCTGCATATTTTATAGGAATATACACAGAACAAAATAAGACAATAAATTTATTACTAATAGTTCCTCTTTTTGCCTTGATCATATCTTTTATTTGGCTTAAAGAAATACCATATCAGGTCTCATTAATAATTTTCTCATTAACAAATTTACTAACAGGGTTGGCATTAATAGTGCAGTGGCATAAGCTGTAGCTTGCAACATCATCATCCCATGTCAGAATGCTGGTTCAAGTCCTGGTTGCCCTGTTTCCCAAGCAGCTCCAAGACAACGTGCCGAGAAAGCAGCAGAAGAAGTACTTGGGTCTCTGCCACTCACACAAGACACTCAAATGGAGTTGTGGATTCCTTCTTCAGCCTAGACCCGTCATGGCCTTTACAGCCGATTAGTGAAGGAATAAGCGGATGGAAAAATCTCTCTCTTCTCTCTCAGTGCATCTCAATTCTTTTTCTTTGTAACTGAAGGCAGGGTGGGCACTGTGGTCCTAGCAGGTTCAGCCACCAGCCGGGACACCTGTATCCTCTTTCAGTGTGCTGTTTGAATCATGGCTATTCTGTTCCTGCTTCCGATCCAGTTGCCTGCTGAAGAACCTCAGGAGGCAGGGAATGACAGTCCAAGTAATAAAATTCCTGTTGGAATATCTCAATATTTGTCTGACTCTCTTTCTTTTTCTCTCTGCCTCTCAAGTAAATAATTTATTTTGAAAAGTGAACCTAGTTAAGGCCGTTGAAGCTAATGCAGAAGTCAAATGATAGTAGCTTGGTTTAGGTTATTAGCAGTGAAATGGGGACAGGGGTAGGAAAGAGGTGCACTGCAAAGATACATGAAAGGTGGGATGACCAGTCTCAGTCACACTGTATTAGGGTAGAACTGGATGACAGTAGAAGACCTTAAAGAAAGGGAAAAGTTATGATTGATCCCAAGGTTCCATGCTAAAAGTTAAGTAGGTGGATTTCAGCAGATGAATGAGAATAATGAGGTTTCATTCTATATGTTTCCATTCTTTTATTTACTTCTGGCAATGGGTATGTTTATCGCTTTCCACTGGAGATATGTAAACATATCCCCACAATGAGAGCTCTAAAACAATGCCAAGCGAACAGTTCCCCCAAAAATATACCTAAATGATTGAAGATTGGGGAAACAGAAAAACATGGGAGACAGTTGGATGTAATCGTGCAAAGCCCAGAAGGGAGATTAGGTAAACATATGGGAATTATCCACATATGCTGCCTGGAACTCACCTTAATGTATTTGATAAGAGCCACAGAGGCTGGCATGGGCAAAATCTGGGGCCATGGGAGGTCTCGTGGGGATTATTGGATCTCGCCCTTACTAAGCTGCAGCACCCACTGGTATGCATGAGGACTGGTCTGTGGCAGGCTGGCTGGGTTGGGTCACAGCACCCATAGGTTTGCATGAGATATGGGGCTGGGCAGAACTGACCAGGCAGCTGCATCCACTAGTGCGTATGTTGGCTAGTGCACACAAGAGTCAAGTCTGAGGTCACTCAAGGCCAGGTTTCTTGGGGGCTCCCCAGATAGACCAATGACTCAGATCCCAGCCACAGGAAAATCACAAGCTATGTGGCCCAACCTTGAAGTGTATCTGTCAGAACTGGGCCTCGTCAGTTGAGGGTGCTTCTGCCGTGCTGTGCCCAAATCATGATGTCCCCAGATGCACATGGGACACAGGACAGCCAGCTCATCTAGGACAGCAGGAGATGTCAACTGCCTCCTCAGAGGATGGAAATCAGAACAGAGTGGGTAATTCTTCTGACAAAGCTTGGCAGCATATTCCTGAGTCTGCAGATGCACTGGGGTGGACTTGGTCAGGCAATAGACCTCAGAAAGATTTTTCTCAGCCCCGGAGCAATGAAACCAACAACTTCTCAGAACCAAGTAACATCCTCAGAACACTCTTCCCCACATCGGGGTCTCAAAGGTGTCATCAAAGGACCATCCTCCATCCCAGTGCTGATGTAAGTTTGAAAGCAAAGAGTGGAGTGACCCCTCGTTATCCTCCCTGTGGACACTAGGAGAAAACAACAAAAACAAAACATTTGTCCCACCTACCTTCCTCCATACCTGACCCTCCCCACACTAATCAGAGGCCCACATGGCAGTGCATCCCTCTCAACTATATAAACAATTGTAAAAAAAAACGTTTTTAGTAAATAGTAATAATAAAAAGTAGTCAAAAGAAAATTTCCCAATGAAACTGTTAAATATATCTTGACAATAGGATGCTGGACCACACCTGCAATCTCAGGATAAACTTAAATAGCCGAATGAGGAACATAAGACTGTGTATGAGACTATCCTATTGTAATGGTACAGAAGAAACTGTGGGGTGGGAGTGGGGATTTAGAGAGGGGAAAAGGGAAATCTCAGAACCTGTGGAACTGTATCATCAAATAATAAATATTTTCCTAAAAAAAACTTAAATTTTAAAAAATAGAATTCAAAATAGAGTCTATTTTAAGGAAAGAGTTGTCCATTACATCCAATGCCACATTCAAGAGAAACACAAATTTACAAGTCTCTGCTGGGAATGGAGGTCACTGCTAACTTTGATGGTATCTGTTCTACTATGGTATAGTTATAAACAAGACTGGAACAGACTCAGAAGGAGGGAGTCTGGATTTTTTTTCATAATTGAGTGAGAAATAAGTGAATAAAAAGGCCAAGTTTAGACAACCCTTCCCTGCTAAATGAAGGAGACAAAAACAGCAGTTAGAAAGAAGAGTAGGGGAAAAAATCGTTATATGGCTTGTTTATGTGACAAGCTTGAGAGCCAGTAAGACTTACAAATACAGAATAAACAGGAGGACAGATATCACAGGACAAAATGACAACCTTAACCCACTGGGAATGTACTCTAAGGTCCCTCATAGACACCTGAAAGACAGAGTGAGCTGGACTTTCCATATACCATATAAACATTCTATATATATATATTTGTTTTTAACTACATAAAAATACCTGTAATGAATTTTGACTTATGAATCATAATATCAGATTAACAACTTAGAATAATTCTAATATACTATAGTAGAGTTATATGGGTGTTTCTCTCTAAATGTTTCACTGAACTTTCCTCACCTATTCACTTGAAAACAGCACTTTCTGACTTCATTTATCATATCCAAATTTCCACCATCATTACTTTTTATGATGCGGGCTTTCTTAATAAGATTGACTTCAATGTGAAAACTACAACAATGCACAACCTGATGACAGAGGTGATTACTAAATGACTAATAGCCAAGTTGTTCATGACGCATCAACACACTGGACAAAACAAGGATTCAATATTCCCTGTGGGATAAAATTTGGCAGTATAAGATTTCATCAAATAGCAGGCAATGTCAAACAAGAATAGTTCACAGCTGAAGTTTTACATTTAACATTTTTTGGGCCACAGTTGATGACAGGTAAATGAAATGATGGGTAACAGGGGGCTGCTAGGAATAAATTAATAAATCATTCTGATATGAACTCACTTTGTCAGAATAGTTGTCATTCACCTCCCTGATCATATCAATTCCCTCCATTATATTTTCAGCACTTACTATAATTATGATTCTCCTTTTTATTTTTACCCGAGCAGGAATTTTATTAATGTATCCATCTCATGCAACTGAAGTTCCATGAAGGGTGGATATGTCTGTCTCTCTCTCTCTCGCTTCTCCCTCCCTATCCCCAACACCTAGGTAATAAATTACCTAAAATAATAGTTCAATTATAATAAATATTAACAGAAGTTAATTATAGTGGATTTCAATAGAAATATGTTAAGTCAATTAGAATTCATTCACACAAACTTTTAAACAATAAAGTTTTTACCAACATACGGATGTACGACTATTTGTAAGCTACACAATGTTGCAAAAAGTTTCTCACAAACTTTTTCAATCCTCTCCTATTTTTGAGTTAAAACAAGTAAGGAGATGGTATGATGAATATGCTACAATTTATGTGAAGTGTTTATTTGCATACCTATTTATGAAACAGACAGCATCACAGATTCATAAAATCACACACACAAAACGTAGCAATTCTAATTGCCTCTGAGAAGAGGACCTGGATAGCTAAGAGAGATTATTTTGCACAATGTACCATTATGGTTTCTATGAACTCTTGCATCATTTTCACCTATTATCAATTCCAAAAATTATTTTTAAAAATAACTAAATAAATCAACACATATTAGCAATTTTATGCTACAGCTATATGTGAATTTTGTTCCTGCATTCTGAATATGAAAAGCAAATGAACCAAGAAATCCAGCACAAATTCACCAAAGTATTGCTCACATGTTTTCAAAAAAAATTATATTTTTAAAAAGAAAAAACAACCAAAGAATCAAAATGAAATACTTGAGGGGGATTCAAAGTTTCTGAAAAATATGCATTACCTTTTAATTGCATCTCTCTACCAACTCCTTGACATCACCTCTAATGACAGATGCTCATCAATTAAAAATTTATCTTTAGCAGCTGGTATTACGGTTCAGCAGGGTAAGTTGCTGCCATGTGACCACCAGTTCGAGTCCTAGGTGATTCACTTTGGTTCCAACTCCCTGATAATGCACCTGGGAAAGCAGTGGAAGATGGTTCAAGTGTTTGGGATACCGCCATCCAAATTGTAGACACAAATGGAGTTCTGGTCCCACTGGCTTTGGCCTGGCCCAGCCCCAAATGATGCAGCCATTTGGAGAGTAAACCAGCAGATAAAAGATTCAGTCATTCTTATTCACTCTCTCTTTCTAATTCTGCCTTTCAAATAAATAGGTAGAACTAGTTAAGCCACTGCCAGCATCACTGGTGAACCATTTGAGCACCAATTCATGTCTGAGCAGCTCCATTTAGTTTAGATGTACTATAAATTAATCAGTCTCCTACTCTTAAAATGTTTGGGTTATTCACAGTTTTGAATATAAAATACAACCTTTACTTGACTTAAAACTGAACTTATCCTATTTTTTTAATTATACTATTTTTGAATATGCTTTTTCTTTATTTTAATAAAGAGAACAGATTTCATGCATTTCAAAACATGCTTTTTTTTTAGTTTTCCCTCTTTATTTCTCTCCAGTTATTTTGTTATTTTTATTCTGCATTTTTTACTTATGTGGTACAATTTCATATAGACTGAAATTTCCCCCAAACTCCCACGCCCGACAGATTTTCCCCATTTTACAATGGTGTAGTCTTTCATAAGGAATCACATTTCCATCAGTCTCTTATTTAAGTGTACCCCAACATTGCTGGTACAGACAATGTCAGACAGTCCAGCATTCCATTGTCTACACATGTCCAACAGTTTCATTGGGAATCCATCTTTCATGCTGCATTATACCCCTACATCTGGATATGGTAAACCCCAGTACTCCATCATTATACATTTCCATAACTGAGAAGCTATGAAACAAGGTCAACAACTGGTATGAGTTAGAACAACAACAACAACAACAACCACAAAAACAAATCACAGCACCATGAAAAGATGTGCCACTGAGTAACCAACACATGAGTGACAAAAAGGAAACACAAAAGTCTCTGAGAAAAACAATGCCACCGTGTAATCCATGAGCCAGCAATGAATTCGACAAGAGAAAAGAAAGAACAAAAGAACAAATACCATATGCTCTGTCTTATATAAGAAAATCAGCATGGAAAGAGTAACTTCAATACTTCAATAATCAGATCCATGCTTTTTTTTTTTTTTTTTTTTTGCTGCAACCCATGTGTTTTGATGTTTTTTATCTGTTTTATTTATTCCAAAGACTCTTTTTTTCTCTTGTCGAATTCATAAACACACTTTTAAGAACATGATGATACTACCCACTCTCCCTCTCTCTACCTTCCTTTCTTATTTCTCCTTAAATTCTTGCAGTCACATACTTCACTTTACACTCACAAGCCTAACACTTCACTGAATAAAAAATTCAACAAGTAATAACTAGACTATTGTTTCTGATGAGTATAAACAAAGGAGAGAATAAAGTCAGTTAAAACAAATCAAAGACAAAGATATATCTTTTTGGAACTAACTTGTTTCACTAAAAATAATGGTCTCTAATTGCATTTATTTTATTGCAAAGACAGGCTCTCTTTTGTTCGATAGATGAGTAGCATTTCAGCAAATACATAAACCAGATTTTTTGTGTCATTAAATAACGGACATCTGGGTTGACTCCATTTCCTAGCTATTGCAAATTGATATTACTAGCCATTGTTCTTTCACACTCTTTTAATGAGTATTAAATAATAGTCAACTCTGTCATACATTTATTTTATTCCCTTTGACAAAATTCTCAGTAGTAACATAGCTGGGTCATGTGTAGATACATTTTCAGATTTCTGAAAAATCTCCATATTGTCTTGCATAATGGTTGTATTTGTTTCCCACAAATTTACTTAGGGCACCTTGGTTCCAACATTTTCACTAGCATTTGTTTTTTTGGTTTTGTTTTTGGTTTTGTTTTGTTTTGGTTTTTTGTATCATGGCCATTCTAACTAGAATGACATGAAATCTCAGTGTGGTTTTAATCTGCATTTCTCTCATAACAAATAATATAGAGTATTTTTCCATGTGTCTATTGAACATTTGCATTTTTAGTTTTTAAAATTTCTGAACTGCACTGTTTGTTTCGGTGTTTTTGAGTTTGGAAAATACCATCTGCAAACAAGGATAACTGGACTTCCTCTTTCCCAATTTATATCCCACTGATTTCTTTTTAATTTCTTTGCATATTCTGAAATAATTATATTTTATAATCCTATAATGTATAATTTATATTAATCATATTTTTATACTTATTCTTCAATTTGTAATATATCACATTTATCAACTTATGTATATTGAACCATCCCTGCATATCAGGCACAAACCTTAGTCTGGGTAGATGAACTTTTCGATGTGTTGTCAGGTTCAATCAGACTAGCATTTTGTTGACATTGGTCTCTTGAATATTTTAGGATGTTTCTTTATTTTGTATTTTTGGAAGTTTGACTATAACATATCCTGACGATCTATTCAGATCATATCAATTAGGCGTTCTATGTGCTTCTGTACTTCACTGTTCATATGTTTCTCCAAACCAGATAAATTTTCTGTTATTATTTCATTGCATAACTCTTATAAGAAATTCTGTTTTTCCATATCTTTAGCAAATCCTGGGACAAATATTTTATAGTATGATGGTATTCCATAGATCTCCAACACTGATTTTGTCTTGTCTAAGATTTTCCAAAGAATTGTCTTACAACTTGGATATTCTTTCTTTTGTCTGAGTCTGTTCTTAAGGTTTTTCCACTGTATTTTTCCTTTGACATCTTGAATTTGTCATGTCTAATATTTCAATTAGAAATTGTATCTAATAATTCAATTTGTCTCAGCCAAATATATTCATGGTATCATTGATTTTTCCATTATTTTGAGAGTATCAAACTCAATGGTGATACAACTGACATAAAATTTACCCAAAATAAACAAATTCACTGTTTTTAGTACATCCACAAGGTTGTAAAAACAATAAACATCTAAATTTAGAGCACTGACATCCCTACTAAAAGGTCTCCCATACCCATTGGTTTTCACTCCCCATTTTCTTGAAAAGCTTTTCTTCAAAAGCTCTAAGATATCATCACTATTTTCATTTCCGGTTCTACATACTTGTATATTCTGAATACTTCATATATTAGAATCATAAAATATGCAGCTTTTGATGACTGGCTTTTCCACAAAGTACAACCTTACCAAAACTTGTCCATGTTGTAGTGTGTGTCAGTACTTTACTTCACTTGCCAAATAATAATACATTGAATGGACAAACCATATTTTATGTATGTGTTCATAATCAGCTTATGAACAGTTGAGTTGAATTTAATTTTTTTAAAGATTTATTTATTTTTATTGGAAAGTCGGATATACAGAGAGGAGGAGAGACAGAAGAAGATCTTCCATCCATTGATTAACTAACCAGGTGGCCAAAACGGCTGGTCCTGCACCAATCCAATGCCAGGAGTCAGGAACCTCCTCCAGGTCTCCCACATGGGTATAGGGTCCCAAGGCTTTGGGCCATCCTTGACTGTTTTCCCAGACCACAGACAGGGAGCTGGATGGGAAGTGGAGCAGCCAGGATTAGAACTGGCGCCCATATGGGATCCTGGCGCATTCAAGGCAAGGACTTTAGCCACTAGGCCACCACGCTGGGCCCGAATTTAATTCTTGACTATGAATAACATTGTTCAGAGTGTCCATATGCAAGTTAAGTGAACATTTACTTCTGCATTTCCTGAGTACATAAGGGCAGGCATGTGCCCATTTGTGCAACACTTAAGATACCAGTTAGGACACCCATATGAGTGCTTGGGTTAAACTTCCATTAACTTCCAACACCAATTTCCTGCAAACGCATAGCCTGGAAAAAAAAAAAAAGGCACAGCCTGGGAGACAAACAAAAGAAAACAATAGCATTTCTACACACAACCAGTGCCATGGATGAGAAATAATTCCTAAGAGCAGACTCATTTAAAAACTAAAAAAAAAAAAAAAATTAAATACCTTGGGATATTAACCAATGATGCAAAAGATCTCTATGATAAAAATTACAAAACATTAATAAAAGACACAAAAAATAAAAAATCCTCTGTGTTCAAGGAATAGAATAATTAATATCACCAAAATTGCCATACTCTCCAAAGTAACGAACACATTCACTATAACCCTCTTCAAAATACCAACAACATTCTTCACAGAAGCAGGAAAACAATAATTCTAAAATTCATACAAAGACACAAAACACCTAAATACCCAAGGCAATCTTAGACAATAAAAAGAAAGCTGGAGGCATTCATTACAGTATCTTATTTTAAGATATACTACAGGGAAGAATCAAGATGGTAGAATAGGGTAAGGACACATTTAAACAGAATCATTGGCCAGGCAGAAGCAGAGAGGGCACATTTCAGAAAATAGGAGAGGACAGGTCAACAGAAGAGGGGCAAATGGAAACTGACGACATGGGAAAGCAGTGGAGACAATGGTGTGGTGTTGCAGTGACCAGATACTCTAGTGGCAGTCAGTGAATGGTGATCTGAGCTCCAGTCAGCCGGAGTTCCAACAGCAGCCAGGTGGGAAGGGGAGTTCACTGGAAGCTCAGCAGGTGAATCCAGGGAAAGGACTGCCCATCCTGCTGATTTGTCTGATTTGGCCAAGAGCAGAGACAAAGCAGTAGATCCCAAACAAATGGTAGGGGAACAGGGCGGATCTCACAGCCCAAATGGTCACCAGAGCCACATCAGGTACCATTTTGTGTATGGAGGCAAATGCAAATGTTCTGAGCCTGGAGCAAACTCATTTCTGGCTCAGTGCATTGCAAAAATGTGGCAAACTACACGTTCAACACAAAACAGGTCTGAGTGACCCCCCAGACCTAACGTCAAGAAGAACCAAAACACCACCAAAGGTAATTCCGGCAACATTTTGTACAGTATGGCAAAAGCAATGAGACTGGAGGGACAACAGAGGGCTGTACATGTGCTGAGCTCGGGGAGAACTCATCCAGCTCATTGCATTGCACTAGTTCCACGGGGTAAATACTATCAACTTTGGCACCCTATGGGTTAAAATAGGTCCAGTAGCCCTCAGACCTATAAGTCAGCAGGTCCCAGCAAGATCCACACCAACAACAACCTAGTTATTTAGGATACTTGGTGCATGCCTAATCCTGGGAACTGCTAAACTGGAAGTGGGAGAAAGGTTGCACAGACAACAGTGCAGACACAGTACAGAATCACAGGAGGTGGAAAGTGGTAAGCCAGGAGATGGGGCTTTGGAGACCATGGCGGAAGCTTAACACAAGAAATAAAATCACTGAAGGGAATGGCACAAGTGACCACAGATCAACAAAAAGGTACCAACCCAATACGTAAAACTGAACTGTAGACTTTTGGGTGACACACTTTGAAACCTGCCCTAAGGGGAAGAATCTGCTAACCAGAAGAGCAATGACCAAGAGCAAAAGAAAAGACAGAGGTGGGCCCGGTGGCGTGGCCTAGCTGCTAAAGTCTTCGCCTTGAACTCGCCCATCATATGGGCACCGGTTCTAATCTCGGAAGCTCCACTTCCCATCCAGCTCCCTGCCTGTGGCCTGGGAAAGCAGTCGAGGACGGCCCAAAGCCTTGGGACCCTGCACCCGCGTGGGAGACCCGGAAGAGGTTCCTGGTTCCAGGCATCGGATTGGCGCGCACCAGCCGTTGCAGCTCACTTGGGGAGTAAATCATCGGACAGAAGATCTTCTTCTCTGTCTCTCCTCCTCTCTGTATATTTGACTTTGTAATAAAATAAATAAATCTTAAAAAAAAAGAAATAATTAGTGGGAAACAAGAAATTCTAAGACACGGAAACATATAAAAAAAAAAAGACAGAGGCACAATGAATATTACCAAAGACTCTCTTGCAAAGCAGCAAAAGCTTTTGCCAAACTCAAAGTTAACTGAGGAATATATTGAGGAATTGGGAGATACGAAATTTAGAAAACTTATTCTAAACTCATTTTAAATCTCCAACAACGAGAAGCACACGCATAAGTTCAAGGAATTCAAGAAGTATGTGACACAGGAAATAACAACACTGAAACAAAATCAAGCCAAATTATTAGAAATGAAAGACACAGTGGAGCAAAATGAACATTCAGTGGAAAGTCTCCATAATAGAATGAATGAGGCAGAAGAGGGATCTCAGAATTGGAAGATATTTCTTGCCACAATGGTGAAACAACCAAAAAGTTGGAAGAAGGAACTGAGCCAAATTAAGTTTTCAAGAATTAAGGCTTACCAGGGACCCTGCACCCGCCCATGTGGGAGACTTGGAAGAAACTCCTGGCTCCTGGATTCGGATTGCCTCAGCTCCAGGCGTTGTGGCCACTTGGGGAATGAACCATCAGACAGTAGATATTCCTCTCTGTCTCTCCTCTTCTCTATACATCTGACTTTGCAATAAAAAGGAAAGGACTTTAAGCACTAAGCTATCACGCTGGGCTCAAAATTAAAAAAATATTTAAAAAAATAAAACAAAACATTTTTGCATCAAGATAAACTTATCGAGACCTGACACAGTAGCCTTGAGGCCAAAGTCCTTGCCTTGCACGTGCCATAATCCCATAGGGGTGCTAACTCAAATCTTGGAGGCCCTGTTTCCCATCCACCTCCCTGCTTGTGGCCTGAGAAAGCAGTCGAGGATGGCCCAAAGCCTTAAGACTCTGTACCCATGTGGGAGACCCGAGGGAGGCTCCAGGCTCCTGGTTTCAGATCAGAGCATCTCTGGCCATTGTGGCTGCTTGGGGAGTGAATCAACAGATGGAAGATCTTCCTCTGTGTTTCTCCTCCTCTCTTTATAACTTACTTTCTAATATAAACAAAATCTTTAAAATTTTAATGGACTGATATAGACATTTGGCTTATTAATAAAAAAGGATAAACATCTTTTCATTCTATTTCTTCACAAACTTTTTGAAGTTATGTGTCATTATTTGAAATACTCATGAAAAGCACTGGAAGATAAAGATTACTACTATTATTTTACAAACATGAAACAAATTTCAAGAGGAGAAAATCAGTAGAGGTCATTCAATTATTCTATTACAGAGATAGAAATAAAATGTAGAACAATCACTTTCCAAACAGATTCTTGCCATTACTTCATGCTGACTGAAGATAAGTCTACATCAACTCCAAGATAAAAAAAAGTGGCAAGAATATGAAGGACTTCAAGAAGTCTGTGGGAAAATTGAGTAAGAAAATCACTGGGTTGCACAATCTACAATAGTAAAGACATGAAAACAATCCAGATGCCTGTCTAAAAGAAGAATGGATAAAGAAACTGTGGTACATCCATCGCATGGAATATTATTCAACCATTAAAAAGAATGAAACTGGGCCCAGCACAATGGCCTAATGGCCAAAGTCCTTGCCTTGCATGTGCCGGGATCCCATATGGGCACTGGTTCTAATCCCAGAGCCCTGCTTCCCATCCAGCTCCCTACTTGTGGCCTGGGAAAGCAGTTGAGGACGGCCCAGGTCCTTGAGACCCTACACTCACGTGAGAGACCCGGAAGAGGCTCCTGGCTCCTGGCTTTGAATTGCACAGCTCTGGCCATTTTGTCCACTTGGGAAGTAAATCAATGGACAGAAGATTTTCTTCTCTATCTCTCTTCTTCTCTGTATATCTGACTTTCCAATAAAGAACCCAAGTATCTATGTAACTGTGTCACATAATACAATGTAATTAATGAAGTTAAACAATAAATAATTTAAATAAATAAAATAAATAAAATAAAAATCTTTTAAAAAATTGAAATTCTACCATTTGCCACAAATGGTCCCATAATGCTCAGTGAAACAAGTTAATTCCAAAAAGATAAACATCATATGTTCTTTCTGATAGAAAGCAGCCTTCATGAAAAATATAAGATCAATGGCCCTTTCAATACTGTTTTTAACACATCTCAGGGAGTTTGATATTTTTGTTTTTATTTTTATTCATTCAAAAAAAGGTTTTTGTTTTTCTTATTGATTTCCTAATAGACTCATAGGTCACACAATAGCATTGTTTTCTTCAGTAAGGTCTTTGATTTTCTTTTTCATTTCTTCAGCAACACATTGGTCATTCAATAGCATATTATTTAACTTCATGTTGTTGTAAATTTTCTATTTTTTCCTCTGTTATTGATTTTGTTCTATGACTATTCATTTACAGGGATGTAGTGTTACTGTGTAGTAGAGACTATCACATACAGGTATGCAGATACAAGGCAGTATGCATCTCTACTTACAAATCAAAGATGGACTCCCAATGAAACTACTGAATGTATCTTGACAATAGGATGCTGAACTCTCTGCCATTATCCATGCCTACAATGTCAGGATGCACTTAAATAGCACAATGATTGACTTATGACTAATTATGAAGAACTATACTATTGTGATGACATGAGGAAAAACACTGGTGGGGAGGGGATTTTGGGAGAGGAGAAGGGAAATCCTGGAGCCTATGGAACTGTATCATAGAATATTAAATAAATTTTTTAAATAATAAAAGAATTTTGAAACAATGTATCACGCAAATATAAAATATGATTTCTAACCTTTTGCTGTTTTATCATGTGCCATAAAGAATAAGTTTAATTTCAATACTAAAATTATTTTTTAGATAACTTCAATAGTTCTAGAAATTTCAGGGCTTGGCAGCGTGGCCTAGTGGCTAAGGTCCTCGCCTTGATCCCATATGGCCGCTGGTTCTAATCCCGGCAGCTCCACTTCCTCTCTATCTCTCCTCCTCTCAGTATATCTGACTTTGTAATGAAAATAAAATAAATCTAAAAAAAAAAAATAGTTCTAGAAATTTCAAATAGAGTTGTGGAGTGAAACAACTCATTTATTTGCCCAAAACATAATTCACATAGAGAGTTTGCTACCATGAAAATAGAACAATCTAAGTGCCATGTTGTCCAACTATACAATATTTAAATGAAACTTTAATGGTATTCTAGGAACCAAGGACTATTTCAATTACTTTAAGGAATCTATAACTAGTGTACAAAACTCAATTTTTCATCTTCTCTTGCACCTATACGCCAGTATGTATTGTATTTGTAAGGGTTCAAGGAGAGTGTGTTATGATACATTTGAATTTGATCAGGTTACCTATCATTTCAGCACCATCTGCACCTCTTCCTTTACCACATTAATATTTATTTTCTCTTAGTTCTCTCTCCTTGCCTCCCTATACTGTTTCCAGAGATGTGAACACTATTTGCATATTATATGTGCTTATCTCACATAATGAAAATGTTACCCTCTCTTAGCTTTAACAAATAATTTTCAGTAGATGCTATATTCCAATATGAATAAAGATCTTAAGCAATCCCAATCTCTCTCTCTCTCTCTCTCTCTCTCTCTCTCTCTCTCTCTCTCTCACACACACACACACACACACACACACACACACCCCTATATAAACACAGACACTTTGTTTCTTCCCAGGTCAAGAATGAGATTTAAATTTTTAAAACTTACAAATTCATATATAAGTAGTTTCAAAAAGTTTATGTCTATGCTATAAATTTAGGAAGCCAGTCACATAAATGAACATTTAAATACCCAAAGACATATGTAATTTCAATGGCGTTGCATTTTATGGGTCACTGTGTCAGATAAAAGGTGATACTTATGTTAGCAAATATACTCTTCATATGTAATTACCATTCCTGTTCTGGTTGAAATATATCAGCAAGCAATTTTAGTAAATTCAGAACAATATTTATTAGACATTTAGCTCTGAACGTCTTCCACAAAAACAGAAAAACATGCTTGTGTAGCAAACTTAATGGATTAATTCAAATAGAAATATTATCAAGAAATGTTTCTTCACAAAGTATAACAATCAAAACACTTTCCAAGATGCTGTAATGCAAGCTTTCTGTATTATTAGTACATAATCAGTTAAGCCCCTAAAGTATGGGCAGAAAATATATACTTGACCATTTTCAATCATATGTTCTTTGGAGAATAAAAAATTCTTTAAGCAAAGCCTCATGAGAACTAGAATTCCCTTTTCAATATATGGTCTTTCCCAGAGCTGTAACTAAATATTACTGAGTGGCAGAAAAACAAATCTCAAGAAATGATGGACTTAAGAAAATTTCATTGAAGAAAGCACAAAGCAAGTCTTAATAATATCGATTTGAAAGCAGTCGAGGACGGCCCAATGCATTGGGACCCTGCACCCACATGGGAGACCCGGAAGAGGTTCCTGGTTCCCGGCTTCGGATCGGAGCGCACCGGCCGTTGCAGCTCACTTGGGGAGTGAATCATCGGACGGAAGATCTTCCTCTCTGTCTCTCTTCCTCTCTGTATATCTGACTTTGTAATGAAAATAAATAAATCTTTAAAAAATAATAATAATATCGATTTGAAAATGAAAGGTCCCCTGATTCGAGAGCAGCAGACATAAAAACTGACAGTAATGTCTAAACTGGATCTGTTGGGCCCGTGATGAACTTTAATAAGCATAATCACTACCCAGCTTAAACTAGAAACTCAGTTTTATGTGGTAGTTGATTAAATTCTTAGATCTTGAAATTAATACTTCAATTTTTAATCAGAACTTTCAAAATGAAGTGTCTCAGCTTTCATGTTCTGCATTTATATGTTCTCAGGAACACAAAATTAATTTTGTTGAATTCTTATTTTCAGATGCCAAAATTATTAATACTATGACATTGAAGTAAAAATTATACATGCTGAATTTACAAATCATCTTATCAATCCTCAGATATAATATGAAGAATTGCTTTGATAGAAAGCTACAATTAAAGTTGGCTGTTTAAATATCCTCAAATACCCAACATATTCATCTTGGGCTTTTGCAAAATTATTTTGTATATTTAGAGTATATATGTGTTAAAACATAGGAGTGATCACTTTCCAACTGGTTTAACAATGCTTCCTATATTCTATCCTAGATAATCTCTAAAGCCTGTTCTACTTCTGAAAACCCATGCTGTACTAAGTAACATAAGCGTGATTTACAAGTCTTAAAAACTTCTGTAGTCTTTGTATTGTATTAACAACACTTTGATCTTTCCAGTAAATCTTTAGAAGCAAGTGGTTCTAATTTTCTCTTCCAAAATAAGAGAATATAAAGACAAGATTTGAATGATGTCCATGAACATTACCTGAATTAGAAAACAAGCTGTCTTACCTATGGGTAATTTAGGCTTCCCAGTTATATTTCACAAAATGCTAAAAATGTTGGGAAGACAAGAAGATTATAGGTAATTATTGTCAACTTCATGCCCTGCCTATTGGGGTTCCAAGAAAACTGCAGGATAAGAATTCTCTGCATCAGCCAAATAAATCCAGTCAAAAAATTATTTTAATTTGAGAGGCAGAGAAGCAGATAAGTAAAGATGGTATCTCTTGGTTCACTTGCAAATTACCTACATAGATGAAATAGAGACAAGCCAAAGAAAAAAAGCAGAAATTCAAACCATTCCTCCCATGAATGTGGCAGGGACCCAACCACTTGAGCCATTATCACCTGCTACCTCCTATCTCCCAGTGTTCACCCTGGCAAAAAGCTAGATTTAGGAATTGAACATTGGCACTCAAATAGGAAACAGGGGTGTATTAACTGATGTCTTAACTCATAGGCAAATACTCACTCACCAACCAATAAATTTTCATAAGGCAAATACTTTAATGGATTATGAACATGAAAATGAATTAAGCTAACCTCAATGTAGTCACAGTCTCTTAGGAGAGACAATTCACAAAAATTTTGGTGAGTGTCATGATAAATATGAACTAACTACGAACAAAACACAGTAAATAAGGGGAAGAATTCCAACTTAAGGCAAAAGGAAGACTAGCAAAAGATGGTGTTTTTTATACTTTCACAGATTGAAAGATATCAAAACTAGGTGTTACTGAGTGTTTCAGAATCTGTTCATAGGAAAGAAGAGAAAGAGCACTTGGGTCAATGTGGGTCAGAAAAATGAATACATCAAAAACTGTACAGAGGCATTTTCTCATATAAGTGTTTAGAAAACCGAAAGTATTATATTGTGCCTAGACAGACCAAGAGCAAAGGCAAAAAAAGTTAGAAAAGTTAACATGGAACCAAAAGACCAAGGTTTCAGATTACCTGACAACAAAATGGACTTTGTTTAATCTGAAAGCCAAAGGAAGACACTAACGGTTTTTGAATGCAAGGGGATTAACAAAAACAGGTTGGTATTTTAGGAGAAATCTGGTGACAGTGTGAAAGCTAGATTACAAGGGGATGTTGATAGCAAAATCAGGCACAAAGTGATTATGAAAGAAAGGTTTTGAAAGCCTCAGATTTATTGATTATAAAACATGACTCCCCCTTTCACCTAAATATTGTTGTGCATGTCAAAAACAAAGATTAAGAAAGTAAGATGCTTCAATAGCCTTAAAGCATTTTATGATTCAGGATTCCACTACTAAACTGTCCCCAAACTCCAAAACAATGTTTCTATTATGCAAACATTTGATGTGATCAGCATTTCTAGTTTTGAAATTTATTTCAATGTCACTAAAATTTATTCTGTACTATATCAACTCATGGTATGTAGCCTGGAGAAGAAAACCTACTACTTATCACACATGAAACAGTAAAGTAACCACCACAGGATATTCTTTTTATCCTTACCATTACAAGCTCTTCCTGTAATTCACTGCAACTTTTTTCATTATACTGAAGTCTCTTTGAAAGGTCTATAATTACTTTCTTCTGTTCCTCAATCTCTTCATTTAGTTTCTTGTTTTTGGAGAAATACTCTCTTTCTAACCTGAAAAGTTCAAGTGTCAGAGCAGATTTTCAAACACACTTTTACCAATTGATATGTTACACCTTTACCATACATGTCAGATGCACTCAACATTTATGCTGTTTGCAGGTTAACAGATTTTTTTTAAAGACCACCTTCAATTTTTTAAATAAAAAGGATTACACTGTTGGTATTTATTTTTTATTTTTATCTAAGGCAGCGCAAGAGAGAGAAAAGAATAAGAATCCTCCCAGCTGCCTGTTCACTACCTAAAAGCCCGTAACAGCCAAGGCAAGGCCAGGCCAAAGCCAAGGGCCAGAACTCCATATGGCTATCCCACACGAGCTGCAGCAACACTAGTACTTGAGCCATCACCTAATGCTTCCAGGAATATGAACAGCAAATTGAAACTGAATCGTTTCTTGGCCTTTTGACTAAGATCAAGTGGAGGAAACTACAACTAGTGGGACAGCCAAGACTTGGAATCCAGGCACTTTGAC
Organism: Ochotona princeps; assembly: GCF_030435755.1. Taxonomy (NCBI): domain Eukaryota; kingdom Metazoa; phylum Chordata; class Mammalia; order Lagomorpha; family Ochotonidae; genus Ochotona; species Ochotona princeps. The sequence continues at coordinate 46,642,294 of NC_080845.1, forward strand.
ATATGACACAGGCATTGCATGCAGCATCCTAACTACTGAACCAAACTTTATACACTTCAAATGAACAACTTAAAGCAAATAAGACTTCTCCTCTGATGTCAGGTATCTGTATCCGGATAAATGAGACAAGCAAGACAGATTTGGCTAGTAGTGTTATAGTTACAACATTCTATTAAAAACATTGATTGACTGATTTGAAAGTCTGGGTGATAGATAGATAGATAGATAGATAGATAGATAGATAGATAGACAGACAGACAGACAGACAGATATGGAGAGAGAAAGAGAGAGAGAGAATATACAGAGACAAAGATAGAGAGCGCTTCCATCCACTGGTTCATTCCCCAAATGCCTATAACAGAACCAAAACAAGGTAAAGCCAGAAGCCAGGAACTGCATCTAAGTCTCCCACGTGGGTGACAGGAACCCAAGCACATGGGGCATCATCCTCTACCTTCCTAAGCACATGAGAAGGAAGCTCGACAAGAGGCATAGGAACTGGGATTGGAGCAGGTATTCTGATTTAGTATGGGGATGTTCTGAGTCCCGGATTAACCCACAATGAGTTCCACAATACCCATCACTCACACCATTATGTCAAAACCCACTCTCTAAACAAAACTTTTTTTAAGATTCATTTTTTATTTTTATTGAAAAGTCAGATATGCAGAGAGAAGAAGATACAGAGAAGATTCACTCCCTAAATGGCCACAACAGCTGGAACTGAGCCAATCTGAAGCCAGGAGCCAGAAGTCTCCTCTGGGTCTCTCACTGGTACCCAGATAGGATCCTGGTACGTGCAAGGTAAGGATTTTAGCCCCTAGGCAGCCGCACCAGGCCCCCTAAAAAAATCTTTAAAGAAAATTCTCTGTAACTTTGACTTAAATGGAAATCCCTGAGTCTATGGAACTATATCATAATTTTTAATTTAAAAAATCAATCTTCTAAAAAGCCCATCCTCTAGTTTACTGAGCTCATAAACTTCTTCAAGACAGAGAAAGCAGTCATATCAAACAATGAAGAAGATGAGAAATATGGCTAATGTTTTATTCCTGAGAGCCGTGAAAAATTCAAAATGGAGAAATAATCTAAAATCATTTGTATTCACTTTGAATAGACACAAATTTGTTTCAAAGCTTTGCTTTCCTATTTAAATTTTGCTCACGTTGGCAATACATTGTATTTACATTCTTGTGAGAACATGTGATGAAAAGCACTTTGAAAGTTCAGGTTAAGCATTCCTAATCTGAAATGCTGCTCCTCCTGATAATTTGGTATATCTGTTGCGTCTAGTTTTAAATCTGTAATTTTAAATTACAGACAGGGTGATTCAGTATAATCAAACCCAAACTATGTTCAGGTTATAATAAAATGAGCAAACAATTTTTTAATGATACCTGACCTTACTTTAAATCAACAATCCTTTCTCTAGAATAGAGCACAACCAATTCCACTGCTGCCCTTGATTATTTGCATCAAGAATATTTCAAGGTAGAGCAGCTAAAATTTAAAAATAAATATGTATGGAAATTAGATGCAACAGTCATAATAAAGAACTAAATAATAAAATGTATCAAAGCAGAGAAATAATAAGACAATAAGAAGACCAATCCAGGGCCCAGCAAAAAAGCCTAGCCGCGAAAGTCCCTGCCTTATGTGCACCAGGATCCTATATGGGTGCTGGTTCTAATCCCAGCAGCCCAGTTTCTCATTCAGCTCCCTGCTTGTGGCCTGGGAAAGCAATCAAGGACAGCCCAAAAAGCCTTGGGACCCTGTACCTGGTTGGGACACCTGGAAGAAGCTCCTGGCTCCTGGCTTTGGATTGGCACAGCTCTGGCCACTGTGGCCGCTTGGGGAATAAATCAATGGGTGGAAGATCTTCCTCTCTGTCTCTCCTCCTCTCTGTATATCTGACTTTCCAATAAAAATTATAAAAATTAATCTTTTTTTAAAAAATCCAAAAGTCCACAGCATACACATAACAGTAGTTTCAGAAAGAGCAAAGGGAGAAAACAAAGAAAGCAATGAAGCAAAAATACAAGAAAACATTCCCAGAAATAATGCTACTTGAGTCTCTAAAGCAGAAAGAGCTCAGTAAACATCCAGCAAACTGAATGAAAAACAATCCATGCCAGGCTCATGGTTATGAAAGTTCAGAACACTGGAAACAAAGATTCTACAAACTCTCCACAAAATATTCAAATTATTTTGTCATGTTTTAAATTATACATGATAGAGATTTATCTGGATTGAGTGCTCAGCTACCAGGTTTGGCCTGGTCCACTGTGGGCCACTGTAGGTGTCTGGGGAAATAACTCAGTATATTGGAGAGCTCTTTCTCTCTCTCTCTCTTTCCTTTTCCTCTTAATTGTCAAAATTTGAAAAAAAAAAAAAAAAAAACAGTAACTCATTTAATAATGAACAGAATACAATAATCACATTGGCCAAGCACTGGTTAATCACATAAACCAACACAAGTCATAAAATGATGACATTAAGTACTGTTCACATCTGACTCGGCAAATCCTTAGCTACCAACTTACATATAGCAGACACTATTATAGGCATTGAGAAACAAAGTTCCTCTCCATGTTAGACATATAATAAACAACAAAAGTCAGAACATGTTCTAAAGAAAAATAAAAACAGGCTACTTTTTTAAAAAGTTGTAGAAAAGAACTGCTATCCAAACCACCTGGCCAATCCCTCAGAGCATGCACCACATTGGGACCCTGGGTTGAATCAGGTGGCCATTTCCTACCCCGTGTGCTGAAGCAACTGGGAAACTGTCCTACCCCGTGTGCTGAAGCAACTGGGAAACTGTATATATACGGCTTCTCCCTGTATCTCCCCAGTTCTCCCAGAAACAGGAAGAAATAGAAAATTTGCAAACAATGATCACACCCATTTTCCCTAACCTTCAATCCTTCCCACCCTTATCAACTATGTAAACACCATCAAAACTTTTTCTTAATGTAAAAGAAAATAGAATTAAAAATAAGTTTAGGGAAGGGCATTTTCATCTAGTAGTTAAAATTTCCATGTCCCATTATCAGAGTACTTGAGTTTAATACAAGCTTCTAGCTCCTAACTGCAGCCTATTGTTAATGGAGATCTTGGAGGGCGCAAGAGATGATTCAGTTAGTTGGGTTCCCTCTGGCCACAAGGAAGACCTAGAGTGAGTACTGAGTTCCTGGTGTTGTCCTAAATCTATCCCAATCATCGCAGGCATCTGAAGAGTGAACCAGTGGACGGGAGTGTTCTCTCGCTCTCTCCAAATCTTAGCCCCCACCTTTTTTAAACAACTTTTTTGCAAGATAAGTTTATTTTGGTGCAAAAAAAAATTATTTAATCCATAATTTGTTATAATATATACTTTCCATAAACTTCAGAAGAGCCATTGTAATTACTACTACTTAATACATATCTCTAAAATTACTTATGTTAAGATGGAAAATTGTTATCTACTTGTCATAAATAGAAACCAGGACTTCAAGTAATGGTTTAGAATGTCTATTATGAATTTAATTTTGGAAACACATTAAAGAATTATAAGCTTCTTAAAGCATTTCACAAAACTTTTCAGATGAAAGAGTTTTGGGCAGAAAAATTTTAAAACAGTTGGAGTCACAAATGTTTTGACTCTATGACTTATGAGTAGGTATGTCCTTACTCTTATTAAGTCTTGATTTCCACATATAAATTGGGAAATTTTTAAAAATATATACATAGCTAACTCACAAGGTCTCAGGTGAGTAAATGAAACTATGCAATGCCAGGCACATACCAAGCTACATGGTAGTCATACTACTACTATTTTTGTAGTTTTAGAATATCCCAAACATCTTCTATCTCCACAACATTCATCTCATGTGCCCCAGAAGTTTTAAAAGATATTGCATTTACTGGGATGATATTCTACCAACTCTAACTTCGGACCAGAAATGGTCTCCCCAAGAAACTTTTCAACCCATCTGGACAATAAGTAGCTGGACTCTATGCTTGGTATACGTTTGCAAGGAAAGAATCTTGATTGAATTTGAACTATAATAATGCATCAAGGTGGAGGAATGCACCAGGGGGGAGGGGCGTGGGGAGGGGTGGGGGGATTCCCAGAGCCTATGAAACTGTCACATAATGCAAAATAATTAATAAAAAAAAAAGATATTGCATAACACTAATCATATAATGGAAAATACACTAATGTATTTAGGTTGTACTTTACAACTGCATTTCTGGGACACTCTGAATATTTACCTGGAACAGGAAGTATAGTTATGCCTTATGAAGTCTTTTTTCCCTCTAACATATCTCTGACATTAAAGAAAACAATTGCTAAAATACGTGCTCACATTTAAATAGCTTTCATGAAATCTTTGTATTAGAGCATTTTAGAGAAACATACTTACAAACTTAGTTTTGCAAAGCTCTCTTGTGCATTGAGTTTTTCTCGTTCATAAGCACTTTCAACTTCTTTGAATTCATTCTTGATCATTTCCAAATCAGCAACAGCTTCTGCCTGGCTGGCCTTTTCCACTTGCAAAGCTCCTTCAAGGTCTCGAATCCGTAACTACCAGATGACATAGAAATAATTGAAACAAGATCAGAAATGTAAGCGTTCATCTTAAATTGATACACAACAAATTATGATTCATTCAGACATTTCCTTCTTTTTGCTTTGGTTTAAAAACGAACATAAAACACACCTTATTTCCTTTCTTAATATATTTAATGAAAAAATAAAAGAGCAGAAGTATAAAGTTAATGGTGCCACTAAAATTGATAGGCAGATATAGTAAGCCCATCCCACTAAAGTGCCTTATTTATAATCCATTGCTTTTCCATCCAGTCAGAGGCTTCCTTTATAAAATAAGTTGACTGGACTTTTTTGAAAACTTACGGGAGTTATTCTTCCTCTCTCAGAATAAACTCTTTCACATGAATATTTGTACAAACCTAAGAAGTTTGATAGATCTTTTTATACCTGGAGACTTCTTAGTATAAAAAAAAAAGAGAAATTTTATTATCATATATTATTTGCCTGAAACATTTATGTTTGTAGTGACTTAATAGCTGGGGTTTGCTTCATAATGATGTGGCAATGTGGGAGTACAGGTAGATAATAGTTAAGACATAATTGATCTAAGGCTGGTATTGAGGTTGGGTGATGGGAATACAAGGGTTACATTTTACTATTCTAATTCTGCACACATTTAAAATTTTACATACTAAGACATTTTAATAACCATATTCTCAGAACAGGTATTTATCCCAGTAGTTAAGATAATACAAACTCCACATTGGAGTATCCGGGTTCAATTCTAGGTTCCAGCTCCTGTCTCCAACTTTCTGCCAACGCAGCCTCAAAAGGCAGCAGTAATACCCCAAATGATTGACTTCCTGCCACTCATACAGGTGACCTGGGATGTGTTCCCAGCTCCTGGCCTCAGTCCCAGCACAAGCCTAGCCATTGAAGGTATCTGGAGATTTGGAGAGTAAATCAGCAGACCAATGTGCTCTATCATATTCTCATATTCTCTCTCTGCGTATCTCAAATGACTTAAGTATCTCAAAGGCAGTTTGAGAGAGAGACAGAAAATCTTCGAACCACTGGTTAACCACCAAACACACAAATGGGGGGGGTGGGTCAAACTAGAGGCAGGAGCCAGAACTCATCTGGGTCTCCTTCATGGCATTTGGACCATCTCCCACTACCTTCTCAGGTGAATTGGCAAGGAATCTGATTGGAAGTGGAGTGTCTGGGACTGAAACTACACTACAGTATGGGATGCTGGTGCTGCAGGAGGCAGCTTAAGTTGCCATACAGTATGTTGGCAACTAAAAAAACTGTTTTCCAAAACTATTCCCAGTGTCTTACAATAACAGAATGAAAAACAAACTACATTCCCACAAAAGAATATGTACCTATGAAAAAGTATATAAACCAATTCTTAAATGTGCTTTTTATTGATAAAAACAACCACATTTTCCACATTTTACAATACAGACTTAGGAACACAATAATATTTCCCACCCAATCCTCTTTCCTGCGCATACTCCTCATGCACTTTCCTTCCTCCTTATCTTTTTTAACAACAGCATATTTTCATTTCACTACATTATCACAGGCTTAGGACTCCACTAAGAAATCAACACATAGCAAATATAAGACAAAACCTACTCTCCCTTAGGAGTACAAAGGCTGTACACAATAATCAAATCCCAAAATATCAATCTCACACACACATTACATTTTTGTACTCTGTTACCACAAATCCGGGAAAACATATGATATGTGTCTTTTGGCGACTGGCTTATTTCACTAAGAAGAAGGGTTTCCAGTTGCATCCATCTGCTATGAAAGACAAGATTCCAATTTTGTAAAGAATTGCTTCCGGATGACTGACCAGGAGGCTATTCAAGATCTTTGAGAGTGGAGGAAGTCTCTTTAGGAAAATAGTTTAAACAGTTTGTTAAAATATTCTGTCTTATTTCATTTATGTAACACTTGATATCTGGCTGTCCTTTTTATAATACAGAGTGAGAACTTTCCCTGCTGTGTTTGATAAATGTTGTCCAGGTTCTATTGCCAAGTGTTTGTTGTCCAAAATGCCTGTTTAGTTTTTAAAGATGAAATTCCACCCTTTGCTTGGTTTTAAGAATCTATGGCATATTATGATAGGACAGAGTAATAGCAGTGGTCAGACGTGGAAATGGCTTGAAGGCAAAAATATACATGAGAAATAAACTCAGTACTTTAATTTTTAAAAAGATTCTACTTTTTATGGCTGAATAGTATTCCATACTATATATACCACCTGGTTTTTTTTTCCATATTTATTTTTTCCATTTAATACTGTTATTTTGTGATACAGTTCCATAGGCTCTAGGATTTCCTTGGTCCCTTCCCCAAACCCCTCCCACACACACCGATTTCCCCTATGCTATTACAATAGCATAGTTCTTTATAAACAGATATAAATCCATCATTGCAGGCATGGACAATGGCAGAGAGTCCAGCATCCTATTGTCAAGATGCAGTTAACAGCTTCATTGGGAGTTTATCTTTGTCTGGAAGCAGAGATGCATACTGCATTGTATCCTCACATCTGGATATGATAATCTCCAGAGCACAGTTATTGTACCTCCCCTTAAATGAAAAGCCACAAAAGAGAATCAACAGACAGAAAAATAGAAATTTACAACATCATGGAGTTAGATAACATGTACTGAATGACTAATGTGTCACTGAAGAAATGAAAAAGAAAATCAAGAACCTTCTTGAAGAAAATGATGCTACTGTACAGCCAATAAGTCAGTGAAGAATTTAGTATGAGAAAAAAACTGTTTTGAAGAAATGAAAACTAAAAACCAAAACATCAAAATCCATGAGATAGAATTTACGCTGATTTTTGTTGGTAAGATGTGTCTCCTGCAAGCAACAAAGAGATGGGTTTTGTTTCTTGATCCAGTCTACTAATCTATGACATTTGATGGGTAAGTTTGAGCCATTAACATTCAGGGTTAATATGAATGGGTGTTAATTTGGTCCTTTCATTTTAGCAATGGGTTGTTTATTGTTTGGTTTAGCCTTCTGTTGTCATTTTACTGGGATGTTTTTCCCATTTGCCTTTGGTTTTGGTGGGTGCTATGCCTTTTCTCTATCAAGAGAACATCTTTAAGTATCAGTTGTAGGGCAGGTCTGGAAGAGGCATATTCTTTGAGCTTAACCGTATACCACATTTTCTTGATCCAATCATTTTAATAGACATCTGGGTTGACTCAATAGAATTGAATTGTTTAGATTGTTTATTTTCACTGTTTTTGTAAGATTTACTTATTTTTTTAAAGATTTTTTTTTTTTGGAAAGGCGGATATACAGAGAGGAGGAGAGACAGAGGAAGAGCTTCCATCCCATTGTTCACTCCCCAAGCGGCCGCAACGGCTGAGCTGAGCCAATCAGGAGCCAGGAGTTTTTCCCGGGTCTCCCACATGGGTCCAGGGTCCCAAGGCTCTGGGCTGTCCTTGACTGCTTTCCCAGGCCACAGGCAGGGAGCTGGATGGGAAGCAGAGCCACCGGAATTAGAACCGGCGTCCATATGGGATCCCAGTACGTTCAAGGTGAGGACTTTAATCACTACGCTATGACACTGGACCCAAGATTTACTTATTTTATTGTAAAGTCAGATATACAGAGAGAAGAAGATACAGACAAAGATATTCCATCCACTGGTTCACTCCCAAAATGGCCACAACAGCAGGAGCTCAGCCGATGTGAAGCCAGGAGCCAGAGATTCTTCTGGGTTTCTCATACAGGTGCAGGGTCCCAATGCTTTGGATCATCCTCTACTGCATTCCCATGTCACAAGCAGGGAGCCGGAAGGGAAATGGAGCATCTGGGATACGAACCAGCGCCCATATGAGATCCCCACTCAGGCAAACACACAGGGTGTTGGGGGATGGTCACATGATGATGTCTTGGAGACCTCAATGTGAAGATGAGTGTTCCAAGGGTGTTACTTGAGTGGTTTTGATAGTTCTGAGATGTCAACAACATCACTGTACCAGGGTTGAGAAAAATCTTTCCAACACTAATCAAATCTACTTCAGTGTGCATCCATAGACCCAAATTCTTCCTGCAAAGCCTCACCAGGAAAGTCGTCCAACCTATTCTGTTTTTTATCCTCCGACGAGGCACTAGACATCTGCTGTCCTAGGTGTGCTGACTGTAATGTCCCCTGTGTATCTGAGCATGATGACCACTGCACAGACTTCAACAACTGAGGAGGCCCAGTCCCAATACATGCACTCCCAAGGTTGGACAACACACATTGTGATTTTTCTTTGTGGCTGAGATTTGAGTCCAGCTATCTAGTTTGGAAGTTCCCCAAGAAACCTCACTTGTGGTGACCTCAGACTTGACTCTCATGTGTGCCAGCCAGAGCAGGGTCAGGCTTGGTCCATCACCTGCACCAGTCAGTGCAGCTATCTGCCTGGTAAGTTCTGCCCCCGAGCCCCATCTTTCATGTCAACTAAAGTGTGCTGCAGCCTATCCCAGTCCATTCTGCATCCCATTTCGCTCTCATGTACACTCATGGGGTTCTGCAGCTTAGCTCAGCCTGACCCTCCCCCAAACCCAGCCCACATGCATGCCAATAGGTGCTGCCACTTTGCCCAGTTCAATTCACCACTAGCCCTGGCTCTTGTACTCACCAGTGGGAGCTGAAGCCTAACAGAGGAGAAACCGCAATTTCCTTACCAGGACCATTCCCGCCCAGGATCTTGCACTTGCCAGGGGGTACCATGGTCCAACCTGGTACAACTTGCTCCCAGTCCAATTCCTTCCCAGGTGTTGCATGCTAGCTCAGCTGGCCTGTGCTCATTCAGCTCTCATGAAGCTAGCAGATGTGGCATGAGATCAGCCCACCTCCAATGCAAGCTCTCATACTCACCAGTAGTAACTGCAATCCAACAAGCGAGTCTCCAAAGTTCCCCTATCAAGCTCACTCCCAGCCCCAGGTTTTGTATATGCTAGCAGGTGCTGTGGTTCAGTCTGAGATGACCAACCCCCAAGTCTCTCAGCATTTGCCAGCAGGTGCTGCAGCCCAGCCTAGCCCCTGTCCCAGCTCTCACTGGCACATGCAGCACCCCAGTCCACCCAACCCCTCATTTAAACTACTGGGTTGCAGTCCAGAGAAGCCTGGCTTGCACCCCATCTTGACTCTCAGCCATGCCAGTACACTGTGAACTGGCCCAGCTTGGCCTGTCCCCAGACTCAATCCACACAAATGCTGAAGAGTACTACAGCTTTGCTTGCCCTAGCCTGCCCAGCTACTGTGCTCCCCAATAGAAGCTGTGGTCTAGCAGGAGAGTTACCCAAAATTCCCCTACCAGACCTAGGATCTCATGTGCCAACAGGTGCCATGGCCTTAGGCATGGTCTGTCCTCAACCCTGACCTTTGTATGTACCAGAGGCTGCGGTAGCCTGGACCTGTCTCCTCCCAGCTCTAGTTCCTTCAAGTGTCATGTAAGTTCCTATCAGGTGAGTTCCATGGTCCAGCCTGGCTCAGCCTGTCACCACCCCACCCTCTCCATGCAAACCAGTGGATGCTACATCCCACAGAGGCAAACCCACAGATCCTGTGCAGAATCTTCCCCCAGATCTAGGTCTCTCACATTCTGGTGGGTGCTGCAACTCACTTCCTGCTCCAACAATTATGGGCAGGTACTACAGCCTAATACAGCCAAGCATACACCCCCACACACACCCAGCTTATATGTGCACCATTAGGCAACTTGCAATGCTATTTGGCTCATCCAAGTCTGACATATGAGCAGGTGAGCTGGCCTGCCCCAGACATGCCCTCCAGTCTCCACCATTCCATCCCCCCCACCGCCGCCAAACCATTCTATCTCAGTCCCCTTGCCTACCTGTGAGTGCAGTGGCTGGGTCCAGGGAAGATCCAAGAAGTCACCCCCCCCATCATACATGCCATCTGCTGCTATAACTCCAGTCTCCAATAGGTCCCAAGATCCCCTTCCCCAGGCAATCTGCAACTCCCCACGACCTGGAGACCAGGTTGGCGTGTTCCAGCCCAGTACTCCCCACCTTCCCCAGATATCTCTCAAAAAAAGAAAAATAGACTAGGCAACTAAGCTGGCACACTGGTACAGTTAATACAAATTTGGCACTAGCCAGGCCCAGACTCTCGCCAGCCTTGGCGCTTTTCTCCCAGCAGTGTTAATACTTGCCTAGGTAGAAACCAACCCAGACAGTTGGCTACAGCTGCTATGATTCAATATCTTAACTATTGTGAATTTATCTCCAAAAAGCACAGGTACCAACAATAGTCATATGCTGATTTCACTTCATCTGGGTAAATTCCCATGAGTGAGACAGCTGGTTCATATGGAATATCTATTTTCAGATCTCTGAGGAATCTCCAATATGTCCTCCATAATGGTTATACCAGTTTACATTTCCACCAACAGTGGATTAGAGTAACCTTTCCCCACATCATCTCCAATATTTATTGTTTTTTTTAATTTGGGGGTGATAGCCATTCTAACTGGGATGAGGTGAAATCTCACTGTGGTTTTGATCTGTATTTCTCTGATAACTAGTGGTCCTGAGCATTCCTTCATGTTGTTGGACATTTCTGTTTCAGTCTTTGAAAATTGCCTGCTCGGGCCTGGCGGCGTGGTCTAGCGCCTAAAGTCCTCACCTTGAAAGCCCCAGGATCCCATATGGGCGCCGGTTCTAATCCCGGCAGCTCCACTTCCCATCCAGCTCCCTGCTTGTGGCCTGGGACAGCAGGAGAGGACGGCCCAAAGCTTTGGGACCCTGCATCCGCGTGGGAGACCCGGAAGTGGTTCCTGGTTCCCGGCTTCGGATCAGCGCGCATCGGCCCGTTGCGGCTCACTTGGGGAGTGAAACATCGGATGGAAGATCTTCCTCTCTGTCTCTCCTCCTCTCTGTATATCCGGCTTTCCAATAATAATAAAATCTTTTAAAAAAAAAAAAAGAGAAAATTGCCTGCTCGTGCCCTTTTCCCATTTCTTAACTAAACTGCTTTGTATTGTTGTTAGGTTCCCTGAGTTCTCTATAGATCCTAGATATTATTCCTCTATCAATTGTGTCATTTGTAAATATTTTCTTCCATTCTGCTGGTTGCCTCGTCACTTTGTTTGCAGTTTCCTTCATAGTATGGAAGTCTCTTAGCTTCGCCTGGCTCCACTTGTTTGGTTTTGCTTAGCTGTTGTTTAGTTTTGCCTGTGCTTCTACAGTCGTTCCCGAGAAGTCTTTGCCTATCCCTATTTCTGACTTGCAAAATAAATCTAAGTTCTTTAGCATTAGAAAGTCCCTTCCTGAGTCTCATCACATCTTCCGACTATCATTAGTAGCTTTACTCTTGCAGTTCTGTTCGCTGAGAACAGTGGTCAGATAACTGTTTCTGTACAGGGTCGGAGAGTGAATTCTTCAAGTTTTGTGGATCATAAGGTTCCTAAGTCAACAAGCAGCCATAAACTATATGTTTAAGAAGGAGTGGCATGGTTATTTTCCCTCAAAAGAAACCATTTATGAAAATGGGCTCCGTGTCAAACTTGGTCCAAGGCAACAGCTTTCCAACCCCTAATTTACATGCTGTGCTCTCATTTGCCTCAGAAATTCCTCCTCAATTTCCAAGCCCCAACGAGAGCATCTAATTCTTCTCCAGGGTCAAATCTTTTCCATTTGTCATACTCCCAACTATTTTAGTATTTCGTATTTCTCCCTTTGTGTCTACATATCCATATATACAAATATGGTATCTGATGCTTAGTTCAAGTTGCAAGTGGAGCTCATTCATCTTCATTCTGTCAGCTCTTAATGATGATAGTGATATGCATTCTCTAAATATGATGCAGAGGCAAGATGAATTTTCACAAGAACAGACAATGGGTAAGACCTGGCCTGTATGCTGCAGTGTGCCAGCTCCTCCATTAGCATAGTATGTCCTCAACTATATCCAGACCGCAATTCAGTAATCAGGAGCACCACAATATATTCTTGCGTGTCTTGATTCTCTGAATATATTGTTGTTTTAGTTAGCTGTTATAACACAACTTTTAAAAATTCATTCCAGAAATACATATTCACACATTACCTGAATAATTTCAGAATTAAATTTCGATTCCAGATGTGCTGCTCTTTCTGCTTCAATATTTTCTTCTAATTTCTTCACTCTTAGAGTAGTTGCCTAAAAACAAATTAAAATTTTTAAATCATAAATCCATATACTATTAGTAAATACTAACACTACTATTTACTATTTAAATATGGATTAGTACATCACAGAACTACAATTAGCAATTTAGGTTATTGCAGCTGTAGGGACTCTCCCTGTTACTTTGCGAGAACGGAGTGTAAACTCACGCTCAAAAAGAATGCTCCAGAGTTTGCTTCCTTTTTTGTTTTGCTTCATAAGTTTTGCTGGGAAACAATTTGCATATAATAACCTATACATATTGGAATGACAAAACTTGGTAAGTTTTCATAAATAAGGATCCAAAAAATCCTTGCCACAATCAAAACCAGAAATACTTCAACTACCCTTAAGCAATCCCTTATATCCCCTGCTGAAATACTCCTTCCAGCACTGTGCACCTAATCCCCTTCACCAAGTAATTGCCCATCAGCTAATTCTGTACCATGGAGGAGCTTGTAGTTTCTGAAATTCTATGTCAGTTGATTCTATAACACAAATGCGTTATTGCCCAATTCCTTTCCGCCTGTGAAAGTATTCTGAAACTCATCATGTGGTTGCACACACCATAGGTCATTTTCATAGTCAAACAAACTTCCACTATGTTAACACCACAACTGGTTTCTCTGTTCACCTCCTGATGGACATTTGTTTCCAGCGTGGGCTATTACAAATAAAGCTGCTATGGGCACTTCTGTATAGGGACACAGTTCCACTTCTGTATGCCCATACACATGGCTAGAGTAACTAGTGAGGATTAGAATGGCTAGGTCAAATGAGAAGTGTATACTGAACATTTTGAGACTATCATAAAATTTTCCAAGCGGGACATACCAATTTACATTCCATAGGGTTATATGAAATGTCCCATTGCTCCACATCCTAAACAACAGTTGGCATGGTCATTTTTTAGGGGATTAATGTAGATATTCAAATTGGCCTGTTAAGGGATCTCATCTTAGCTTTAATTTACATTTCCCTATAATGACTAATATCACTGAACATCTCTTCATGTATATTGCTATTTGTATGCCTTCTTTGGTGAAGGATCTACTATACTTCTCCTCGTGTTTCAATGGAGTGATTTTCATATTATGAGTTTTGAGGGCATTTAGCAGATTGCTTAAGTTGCTGATTATGTCACCTATATCCCAGATACAAATGCCTGCATTCGAGTCCAGCACTGCTCTGATCACAGCTTCCTGATAATGCAGACCCTGGGGTGTGCAGACGATGGACCAAGTAACTGGATTCTTACAATTCACTTTGAAACCTGCACTGAATTCCAAGTTTCCAGCTCTGGCACAATTCAGTCCTAGCTACTGTGGACATTTGGGAAATGAAGCAGTAAACCATAGCTTTTTCTCTTAGTCTCTCTACCTCTCAAAAAATAAACTCTTTAAAAACTTTATAAGCGGGGCCCGGCGGCGTGGCCTAGCGGCTGGGGTCCTCGCCTTGAACGCTCTGGGATCCCACATGGGCACCGGTTCTGATCCCGGCAGCTCCACTTCCCATCCAGCTCCCTGCTTGTGGCCTGGGAAAGCAGTCGAGGACGGCTCAAGGATTTGGGACCCTGCACCCGCGTGGGAGTCCCAGAAGAGGTTCCTGGTTCCCGGCATCAGATTGGCGTGTACCGGCCGTTGCAGCTCACTTGGGGAGTGAATCATCGGACGGAAGATCTTTCTCTCTGTCTCTCCTCCTCTCTGTATGTCTGACTTTGTAACAAAATAAATAAATCTTTAAAAAAAAAAAACTTTATAAGCGAAGAGTAACCAGTTGAGGACAGCCCAATGCTTTGGGGTCCTGCACCCATGCGGGAGACCTGGAAGAGGTTCCTGGCTCCTGGCTCTGGATCGGCACAGCACCAGCTGTTGCACTCACTTGGGGAGTGAATCATCAGATGGAAGATATTTCTATCTCTCCGCCTCTCTATATATCTGACTTTGTAATAAAAAATAAATAAATCTTTAAGAAAAAAGAATCCTTGAGTGAAAGGATCAAGGAAAATATCAAAAAGTGGTAGCACTTAACTTACACTTGTGATTCCTATAATTGAAAAAAAAAGTTCCTACTACATGCTGTCTTTATATCTAAGAACAAGAGATTCCTGAGGTTGTAGACATATAGCTTAGCACCTACTAAATGCTGGTGTTTAGCTCAGACTAGAACTGGCATTACCCTAGTAATGCCCAATACCAATTTTTTTATAAAAGGTTTGAATGTAAATACCACAGGATAAACTTCCTTCCCTCAAAGAACTAAAGCTGCCTTTGTTGGTATTGAGTATGTTCATTTGACAGTCTGTAAAATCAGGAGTCTGGCCACTCAGGAAATACCCATAGGCAATGAGAACATAATATTTTTTTAAGATTTATTTATTTTTATTCAAAAGTCAGATATACAAACAGGAGTAGAGACAGAAAGATCTTCTGCCCACTGATTCATTCCCCAAGTGGCCGTCCTCAACTGCTGTCCCAGGCCACAAGCAGGGAGCTGGATGGGAAGTGGGGCAGCTGGGCTTAGAACCGGTGCCCATATGGGATCCAACGTATGCAAGGCGAGGACTTTAGCTGCTAGCCCAGGCCTGAGAACATAGTATCTTAAAACCTAGAAACACGCAAATAGAGGGAAGAAACAAGTCTAACAATGGTAAAATGCATTTCAGAATCCTAAAAGTCTATCTGCAGGTTTCTCTATCTAGTCAAAATTTTCATTAAAATACAAAATATTCAGTGATTCTGTAACAAAAGATTCGACTATTCAAGTCTTGTTTCTTTTTTTTAAGATTTATTTATTTTTATTACAAAGTCAGATATACAGAGAGGAGGAGAGATAGACAGGAAGATCTTACATCCGATGATTCACTCCCCAAGTGACCACAAAGGCCGGAGCTGGACTGATCCAAAGCCAGAAGCCAGGAACCTCCTCCAGGTCTCCCACGCGGGTACAGGGTCCCAAGGCTTTGGGCCGTCCTCGACTGCTTTCCCAGGCCACAAGCAGGGAGCTGGATGGGAAGTGGAGCTTCCGGGATTAGAACCGGCACCCATATGGGATCCTGGCGCGTTCAAGGCAAGGACTTTAGCTGCTAAGTCATGGCGCTGGGCCCTCACATCTTGTTTCTTATGTATATGTGACATTGTTTAATTATTAGCTTCTCATTCTAGCAATCCAGAAGAGATTCAATTTTGCCTGCCTATATCAAAATTAAATCAGCTAAAACAATAAACACGAATTCACGTCTGTATATTCATACTTCTCTGAATGAAACATCCAAAGAAAACAAATTCACTGGCTATTAATACTAAAACAATCAGTAATGGTATGAAAAATAATTCAAGTCTTCAAACAAACTCCTTCCAAGAGTAGATTTTGTTGATTGATTTTATTAAATTTCTCCTAATGAACTTCTTAATTCTAACCTGCTGAATTAATTCTTATATCCAGCAGAGGGTGCTAAAGGAACATCAACATACCATTCATCTTTTTTTTGCAATACTGCATAAGATTTGGCACAGCCTTCGTAAACTAGCTCATTGACATTCAGTCATAACGTCAATAACATATAAATTACAAGTGGTACGCACCTATTTGTTCAGATTGTATCATCTAACAGCTCTCGTTTCACAAGTAACTACTACAAAAATTACTCCTTTTCAAAAAAAAAAGTTCTAACAGACTGGACCTTTGAAGACTGGTTAGTTCTATATGATTACCATAGCATTTTGCATATTTCAGCATATGCATAATTATGCATATTCCCCTTCCTAGACATGAAGGAAAAGAGTACTATACCGTCAGTCTTTAAACCAGAGACCTCCAAGTATCTTTTTATTACCAAAAAAAGGTACTTCAAAAGGATAAAAGTTTTCCAATATAATTGCAAACACATTATGTTTACATTGAAGACCAATAGTAAATACTATGGTATAAAAACACTTAAGCCATTAATTAAAAATAAATGAACGGGGCCTGACTTTCCAATAAAAATAAATAAATCTGGGGCACAGCGTGACAGCCTAGTGGCTAAAGTCCTCGCCTTGAACGCTCTGGGATCCCATACAAGCACCGGTTCTAATCCTGGCAGCTCCACTTCCCATCCAGCTCCCTGCTTGTGGCCTGGGAAAGCAGTCGAGGACGGCCCAGGGCCTTGGGACCCTGCACCTGCATGGGAGCCCCGGAAGAGGCTCCAGGCTTCTGGCTTTGGATCGGCTCAGCGCCAGCCATTGCGGCTGCTTGGGGAGTGAATCATCAGATGGAAGATCTTCCCCTCTGTCTCTCCTCCTCTCTGTATACCTGCCTTTCCAATAAATAAATAAATACATTTTTAAAAAATTAATAAATATTTAAAAATAAAATGAATGAATGGGTCTGAAGCTTTTCATGATACTTTCTCTGATATTTATTTTACTATACAGGTCAAGTAAAAAGAATATTAAAAGAGTACCTACTATGTGTCAGATATCTCCAACACTAGGTCTGAAGCTGTACATGCCAACATGAGCACAGGGACGCCCACAAGCAGACATCCACCTGACAGCCAAAGACCTGGGCGGTGGACGGAAACTGATCACCAAGAAGCACTCCTTGTGTTTCTCTGGTATGAATTGAAATTTGTGACTGCCTCATATTGTTTTCCAGACTCCTTCAGATTGTTATAAATAAACAGGCCCACATAAAAGCAGTCGTTAATCTCAAACCACAATGTAGTTTCAAGAAACAGCTGAATACCCAAACAGAGAGCTCCCACTGTAAGTCATTTGGACCATGGCTACTACGCAATTTTGAAGGTAGGACACAAACGCATGTCCCTCGAGAAGGCAACAATCAAGCCTTAATCGTTTTAGAAGGAATATACAAAAGGAACAGGATCGCAGGAGGAATAAATCCGAGAATGCAGTTAACTGCCTTATTCAGCAAGAAGTGAATCATGAAACTACACTGTTCAGATCATAAAACAGTTTTTTAATAGGTCACATATTCTGATTAGTTCGGTGATTAACTAATCTATCTTTATTTAAATATCACCTTTATCTCTTCTGGCAACACTTGGATGCTCAACACATTTTTTTAAGATGAACTTCCAGTTTTGAAATCCAATATCAACACTAAACACTGCATTTAAATGTATGATACAACCAGTGTAGTACACTAAGTATGATTGTAAAACCAAGCAGTCCCCTCGTTGACTAGTTAGTAATCAACACAGATCAGTCCTGAAATACAATTGCCACAAGCAAATGACTTAAAAAGATGAATTATCCAAAATGGACTTCTTGGAAAACTATGGAAGGTCAAACACATCTTTCTTTTCCTTCTGCCTTTTCCCTTCTCTGTTACTGTAAATCTGACTGACAGAAGCAATTCAGGATTTATTTGCGAAGACTGCTGTTCTCCCTCTCTGCTGTAATTTTCCGAAGACTTCAGTTTGCTGAGAATTAGGTTTGCATCTTCTCTTTGTTGTTATTGAGTTAAGCTTATTTCCCAGGATAATAAACTCCCCTAGTTGTAAAGAGGCTTATAAGAGTCATGGATATTTCTTTTTCTAGTACACATTTCCCTTGATTCTGTGGTATGTAGCACTGCATTTACAAAATTGGGTTGGGAGTTAATTTTTTTTAATCTAAGAAATCATTGATCCACGTTCAGATCAGTAAGCCACAAAACGGCATAGCCTGCCAGACTTTAAAAACGTATTATATATATGAAGTTCTTTGGCCCTGGCACATAAAGAATTCACTTTTCATGAAATACAACTATTAAAAAGCTTCACCAAAATTTAAAATGTTCGTTAAGCTAAAAGTTTGCTGTATTGCCTGCCTTGCTCTGATACCACTGATATTAAATAATGTACTATTTAAAAATTTTTTAAAGTCCCCTACTTATTGTTATCACATATTAGCTTCATTATTTTAAAATCATCATTTCGGGCCCGGCGGCGTGGCCTAGCGGCTGAAGTCCTCGCCTTGAGAGCCCCGGGATCCCATGTGGGCACCGGTTCTAATCCCGGCAGCTCCACTTCCCATCCAGCTCCCTGCTTGTGGCCTGGGAAAGCAGTCGAGGACGGCCCAAGGCTTTGGGACCCTGCGCCCGCGTGGGGGACCTGGAGGAGGTTCCTGGTTCCCGGCTTTGGATCGGCGCGTACCGGCCCGTTGCGGCTCACTTGGGGAGTGAAACGTCGGATGGAGGATCTTCCTCTCTGTCTCTCCTCCTCTGTGTATGTCCGGCTTTCCAATAATAATAATAAAAAAAATCTTTAAAATCATCATTTCCACTGGGACGGCACATTAGCTCAACCGACTGATCCTGCACCTCCAAGCACGAAGATCCCATACGGGTGCCAGTTTGTGTCCTGGCTGTAGCACTTCCCATCCAGCTCCATGCTTGTGGTGTGGAAAAGGAGCAGAGGATGGCCCAAAGCTTTGGGACCCTGCACCTGCATCAGAGACCGAGAGGATGCTCCTGGCTTCCAATTGGCTCAGCTCCGGTTGTTATGGCCACAGCAGATGGGAGATCTTTCTGTCTCTCCTCTCTATAAGTCTGCCTTTCCAATAAAAACTAAATATATTTTAATTATCATTTTTTTAATTATCATTTCCACTAACTTTACCTACCTGAAATTACTGGTAGTTGAAGCTTCCATACTGGAACGTAAAATGAGTATAAAACACTCTAGAAATTTAAAAACTTTTTCACTAAGCCACCACCGAGTTAAATGGACAACACTAAATATATTTATTTAAATAAAAGACAAAGTTTTAAAGCAGTCTAAATATGAAGATTAACAGATAAGACCATACTTGTCCACATATAAGATTTTTTCATTTAAAAAAATTTACTAAATGAATAGAAACAGAGATGACCCAAGTTATAGAAATCATCTAGACTGCATTTAAAGTTTCAAAACCCCCAAAGCAGAGAACTGGAATATAAAGATGGTAGAATAGGGTAAAGACACATTTAAACAGACAGAGAAATATTAGTCAGTGAGAAGCAGAGAGTACACACTCCAGGAAATAGAAGAGTACAGAACAACAGCAGAGGGGTACCTGGAGACTGACAGACACAGGAAAGCAGCGAAAACAACAGTGTGGTGTTGCAGTGACTGATACCCCAGTGGCATTCAGCTAATGGGCGATCTGCACTCCATCAGCTGCCAGGTGGGAAGCGACCTTCACCTGGGGAGCTCAGGAGGTGAACCCAAAAAACTACTCCTCCTGCTGGTCTGTTTGATTTGACCAGGAACATCAACAGAATGGCAGGTCCCAAATGCATGGTGCAGGAAGAGGGTGGATTTCATTGCCCAGTCTGCCTCCAAGAGCTGAATTTGGCACCATTTTGCTTAAGGAGGCGAAGATTACGGGGCAGGACTGAGCATGCACAGAGCAGGGAGCGAACTCATTTCTGACTCAGTGAACTGCAACAATGTGGCATCCTACAGGTTCCACCTAAGACAGGTCCATGTAGCCCTCAGACCTAATGACCAGCAGACCAGGAACTCTAGTAGTGACACATCGGGTGCCATTTTGTACACTGCGGCAAAGAATTTAAGACTGCAGGGACAACAGTGAGCTACACATGCGCTGAGCTCAGCAAGAACTCACTGAGCTCAGTGCATTACACTGGTCCCACAGGAAAATAATACCAACTGTGGCATCGTAAGGGTCAAAATAGGTCTGTATGGTCCTCAGATCTAACAGCCAACAGGGTCCTCCAAGATCAGCGCCACCAACAATCTAGCTATATAGGACACCTGGTGTCTCCCTAATCCTGGAACCTGCTCCAACCGGAAGTGGGAGAATGGTTGTACAGACAATGGTGCAGGCTGAGCACAGCATCACAGGAGGTGGAGAGAGGTGAGCCAGGAGCTGGGGATACAGAGACCATGGTGGAAATCTTACATAAGAACCTGGAACTCCCTGGAGGGAGTAGCACAAGTGACAGCAAACAAAGAGCCATGTACCAAATGCAATAAGTAAAAAATCTAACTGTAGACCTGAGGGTGACACAGCTTAGAAACCTGTCCCAAGGACAAGATTCTGCTAACCAGAAGTACAATGACCAAGAGCAAAGAACAGACAGAGGCACAATGAATATTACTGAAGAGTCCCCTGCATAAAGGAAAATCGTATGCAAACTTCAGAGTTAACTGAGGAAGACGTTGAGAAAATGAGAGATACAGAATTCAGAACACTTGTTCTAAAGCTTCTTATCAACAATGAGAAGCACATAAAGCAGGCATTCAAGGAATTCAAGGAATATGTCACACTGGAAATGAATCAAATGAAAGCTGATATATCAGAAATGAAGAATACAGTGGAGCAAATTAAAAGTACAGTGTAGTGTCTGCAAAATAGAATGAGAGAGGCAGAAGAAAGAATCTCAGAATTGGAAGATATTTCCTGTCACCAGGAGGAACAAACAAAAAGCTGGAAGCAGAGCTGGATCAAGCCAAAAAAGTTATTCAAGAACTGAAATACACCATTAAAAGGTCAAACACATGAGTTATGGGAGTTCCAGAAAGTGCAGAAAGAGAAGCTGGGTTTACACATGTATTTAATGAAATAAGGGAAAATTCCCCTAACCTAGAGAAAGAATTGGGAAACAACATCCAGGAGGGACACAGAACTGCCAACAGGGCTGAACAAATGCAATCTTCACCACGACACATGATCATCAAGCTCTCTTCAATTGAACATAAGAAAAAGATCCTTCAATGTGCACGTGAAAAAAATCAATTGACATATAAAGAAATGCCAATTAAACTCACAGGAGAACTCTCACAGGAAACTCTACAGTGAAGAAGAGAATGGAGTGACATATTCCAGATTTTAAAAAGAAAAAATTGTCGGCCCAGGATAACATACCCAGCAAAGCTTTTCTTTGTCTTAGAAAATGAAATCAAATTCTTCCACAGTGAAGAAAAGCTAAAAGAATATGCCTCTTCCAGACCTGCCCTACAACTGATACTTACAGATGTTCTCTTGACAGAGAAAAGGAATAGCACCCACCAAAACCAAAGGCAAATGGGAAAAACATCCCAGTAAAATACAACAGAAGACTAAATCAATGAACAACCCATTGCCAAAATGACAGAACCAAATTAATACCCATATTAACCTTAAATGTAAATGGCTTAAATTAATCAATCAAATGTCATAGATTAGTAGACTGGATTAAAAAACAAAACCCATCTATGTGTTACCTACAGGAGACACATTTCACCAACAAAGATCAGTGGAAACTACATCTCATGGGTATTGACTTTTTTTGGGGGGGTGAGGGTTAGGTCACCTCATCAAAATACTTTTTTCTCATCAAATTCTTCAATGACTCATAGATCATACAGTAGCATCATTTTCTTCAAGAAGGTTCTTGATTTTCATTTTCAGCAACACATTAGTCAGTCAGTAGCAAGTTATTTAATTTCATGGTGTTAATTTATTTTTTTTCTTCCTGATGTTGATTTTGTTTTGTTTTTTCTCTCTGTCTCTCTCTCAATGAATATTTTTTCAAAGCATTTAGTGAATAGTTCAGAAAAGTAATAGTAAAAATATAATCAATCCAAAATAATCTATAAGAAAAAAATAATAGAGCAATTACATTTTTAAAAGATTTATTATTTTTACTGGAAAAATATCAGAGTTAGAAAGAGAAGGAGAGCCAAAGATCTTCCATCCATTGGTTCACTCCCCAACTGACAGCAACATCCGGAGAGGAAGCAATCCAAAGTAGAAACCAAGAGGCTCTTCTGGGTCTCCCACACAGGTGCAGGGTTCTAAGGCTTTGGGCCAGCATGTACTTCTTCCCAGGCCATAAGCAGGAGCTGGATGGGAAGCGGAGCAGCCGGAACATGAACCAGCGCCCATATGAGATCCTGCTGCTGATAACTGAGGATTTAGCCACTGAGTCACAATGCTGGGCCCACAGTTACATGTTTTACAGGGGGAGGGGATGTGCCGGGGGTGGGGAGAGGGGAGAAAATCAGTGGTAAGTGATCTACAAATACACCGTAAAGTAGGCATTAGACATTTGTCATATGAGCCAAAACTGGTGTACCGAGCATTCTATCAACAAAAATGAAATTACTGATACTCAGTACTTCTTCACAAGTATAAGCAATTAAAATGTTTTAAGTGATCATCAAATATGATAGTATCCTAAAGACACTTTTAAATGGTTGTTAATTCTAATATTCAGACCATTAACTCTAAGCTAATCCTTATTAATAAGTCATTCATAAAAAGCATAGTATTAAAAGTGGTATAAAATATGATGATCTGAAAAAAGTGTTCACACAGTGAAAAAGAAGTTTGAAATATTGTTGAAAATATAACCACATTTCTTTTATTTCTGTAACCTTATAAAAGAATTGGACTATGTATGGTAATAGTATAATTTCATCTTTGCCAAGTTCATGCTTGGCATTACTATTGAGAATTCCCATATGCCACACACCCAGTTTCCCCCCAATATTGTACATTAATATGATACCCCCGAGCTATACCCAACTGCCTAGGTTGCATTGTACCTAGGCAAGTTTTATACCCCTGGCGCAAAAGTAGCCAACAGCTGGATGGCATTCCGGGTCTGGCATTCTGGACCAACTCTATATTAACTATACAAATGTTTATCTACTCTTTAATGCTAAATCTACAAGGGTTGGGGAGACTGAACAAACTGCCACAACCTACTTGCCAGAGTTCCTGGACCAAGGTGGGGGCCATTGAGAGCTTTTGATACAGGCAGAGCTGCAGTCTTGAGTTTCCTTGGGCTAAACCATTGCACCATCAGTGTGTCCAAGAGCCAGGGTCGATGGCAAAACAGGCAGGGAGACCTGGAAGACCAGTGCCATGAGCTTCCTTGGGTCATGCCACTGCACCTTTCAGAATGTGTGAGACCCAGGACTGAGGACATGCCAGAAAGAAGAGCCTAGAGGGCCTCAACTGAACCAGGCGGCTGTACCCATTGGATTCCACAAGTGCCAGGGTTGGGGACATGCCAGGCAGAGGGGCCAAGTGAGTCAGGCCCCCTCTGGACCAGGCTGCTACACCCACCAGAGTGTGCAAGAAACAAGGCAAGAAACAGGCCAGGCAGGGGGCCAAAAGGACCTTCCAGAACCAGGTCACAACACCCACCAGCACACACAAGAGCTAGGACTGGGGAGAGGCTGGGCTAGGGGCCTAAACAGCCAGCACTGCAGTGCTCTCTGACCTAGGTTGCAGCATCCACCATGTGGACAGAGCCACTACTGCTTTTTGGCATTGGCAAGCACCTCCTGTTGTCCTCAGGCTCATTAGGAATCCAATCTTGGGGTGTATCATCTGGCCTAGGAACACGTGTTACATGGTTAAACCACCTCTGCTGCTGACTCCTACGCAAAGAAGCCAACAATATCTCACAGTAATGATGCAGACGCAGGGGACAGGGCCACGGGCACTGAATAGAAATTCTCTGGCTCATGAGAGAAATTCATATAAGATAGAGATGTCTGAACCCAGGATAAGCAAACCCCATGTCTCTAATCAGCAGGAAGTTAACTATACAAGATGTGATATATCTGTTCCCTTAGTTTAACAGTTGAAAAACTTTGAAGGGAAAATGAAATGAGACAGGTAAGGCCCTTCACAAGCTAGAAGTCACACCCTCATTGCTGATTCACCCTTACCCTAGCACATATTTCCCATCACTGGGGACCTGGACCTGCAACATGAAACCACTTCCCTTCCTAAGATCATGTGAAGACTGGTAATGCAGAGGGATTCTCTCTCTCTCTTCCTGCACACCTGAAACGGTCCTTACTTAGTTCCAACTTTGGATCCCCACCCTATCTTGCAATGACCATCAGGGTCGCTCCAGAACCCCCCACTCCCAAAAAAAACTAACAAACAAAAAATCCAAATAGATAGACAGAGAACAACAGGGAGAGCTTGGAACCAGACAGGAAATGGTCAGCGTGGACTCACACATGCCTTACCAGGTAGGACACAAAGATGAGTTACTCCTCACTGGGGTACTGAGGATTTCTCTGCACACCCCTCCTAAAACTGTTCTGTACTTCAACTGCTGACATATGCCTTGTTAGAGTTATAAGCCAGTTTAGACTATCCTAAAATCTGCCAAGTTCAGCAAAATTAAGCTTCAACACTATAAACTACTAAATACTAACATGAGGATAGACACAAGACAGCTGAACAGCAATCTATAGCCATTTTAAGGTGTATAGCAGCTAGTTCTGTATATAAACTGAAATTGAAATGTCAATGAAGAAGTCACAGGATGTGGTTAAGAACTTGCATTTTTTTGGGGCTTGGCAGCGTGGCCTAGTGGCTAAGGTCCTCACCTTGATCCCATATGGCTGCTGGTTCTAATCCTGGCAGCTCCACTTCCTCTCTATCTCTCCTCCTCTCAGTATATCTGACTTTGTAATAAAAATAAAATAAATCTTTAAAAAAAAAAAAGAACTTGCATTTTTTTTTAACATATTGGTTACTCAACACCACGTCAATTAATGACATAATGTTGCAAATTGTTGTGGATGTTGTGTTGGGGTTTTTAATTGATCAGGATGATATTCTGCCAGCTCTACCTTCAGACCAGAGATGGTCTGCCCAAGAAACCGTTGAATTTATCTGGACAATAAGATGCTGGACTCTATGCTTGATATAGGAATGCAAAGAAAGAATCTTGACTGAATTTGAACTGTAATACTGCAACAAGGTGGAGGAATCCACCATGAGGAGAGGGCACAGGGAGGGGTTGGGAGAATCCCAGAGCCTATAAAACTGTGTCACATAATGCAACGTAATTAATAAAAAAAAAAAAAAAAAACACAGATTTAAAAAATTTTTTCTATGCCAATGTTAAATGATAGCAATGAGTTTAACAAAGTAAGCCTCTAGCACTTATCATTAAATATAGTTTATAAATGTCTATTTCACTAATAAGTATCAAAAATTATGCTTAGGAAAAAAACCTTTGAAACACTTCATTTCTCACAAAGCAGAATAACACTTTTGAAAGAAGATAAATGAACAAATAGTAAATGTATTTTGATCCACAAGTTATTTTTGTCATCATAAAAATCGCATTTTTCACCTGCAAATTGATTTTCCCCATCTAAAATCTCACCTGAAATGTATCTCATAAATCCAGCTAGTACACATAATTCAAATTTTGAAACTAAAATTTAGTATTTTGTCATTTAGAATCTATATAGGGCCCGGTGGCGTGGCCTAGCGGCTAAAGTCCTCGCCTTGAAAGCCCCGAGATCCCATATGGGTGCCGGTTCTAATCTCAGCAGCTCCCATCCAGCTCCCTGCTTGTGGCCTGGGAAAGCAGTCGAGGACGGCCCAGTGCATAGGGACACTGCACCCGCGTGGGAGACCCGGAAGAGGTTCCAGGTTCCCGGCTTCGGATTGGGGCGCATCGGCCCGTTGCGGCTCACTTGGGGAGTGAAACATCGGATGGAAGATCTTCCTCTCTGTCTCTCCTCCTCTGTGTATATCTGGCTGTAATAAAATGAATAAATCTTTTTAAAAAAAAAAGAATCTATATATACCACACATTTTCCTGAACTGACAGGAATGGCTCTCAAATGTCCCAAATATTCCCTAAGAATCAACTGTGAATACTGAATGGATTTTAAACATTAGAAGAAAGATGCATTTGATTCAGAAACAAGAGTTCTCAACAACGCCAAATATAAAACACAAGTAAAATCCCTTTCAAAGATAGTTTCACCGTTTTTGGAAGAAAAGGCTGTATCTAACCTTAGATCACTGAATGAGTGACATGCATGCTGTATAATGATTATAAAACATACCTCGAATTCTTTCCTAAGACGTTCCTCTCGTTGAGTACTAAATTCAAGTTCATTCGCTTGTCGTTGTAAGAGTTCAGAGCAGTCCATGTGTTCTGTTTCTAATTGTTCTACTTTCTTGTGCATATTTTGTACAGCACTATCTTGTTCCTGGAAATAATTCATGCTTGCATCAATAAAGTTTCTATGTCATCGGTGACTAAAAGTTACTCTAGAGAGGACAGTAACTAAACCTGAGCTTCAACCAGAAAAACAGGTTAACCTAAGCAAGAGAGGCCTAGACCTAAGCTATAACACCCAAATATCTAAAAAGCAATTCTAGAGTTTGACACAAACCTGATCATTACATGGCAAAATTAAAATGTGTGTAGCACACTAGAGTGTTATGTCAATTCAACTGACACCAGAGAGGTTTTTTTTTCAAGATTTATTTATTTTATTGGAAAGGCAGATGTACATAGAGGAGAAGAGACAGAGAGGAAGATCCCCAGTCCAATGATTCACTCCCCAAGTGACAACGGCCAGTGCTGCACAGATCCAAAGCCAGGAGCTAGGAACTTCTTTTCAGGCCTCCCATGAGGGTGTAGGGTCCCAAGGTTTTGGGTTGTCCTCAACTGCTTTCCAAGGCCACAAGCAGGGAGCTGGATGGGAAGTGGAGCTGCCAGGATTAGAACCGGTACCCGTATGGGATCTTGGCACGTTCAAGGCGAGGACCCCAACCATTATGCTATCACGCTGGGCCTAACCAGAGAGTTTTTATATAAAGTTGTATTAAATTGTCATGAGATTTTCTCCACTTTTTAAAACTTCTATTTGTTGCATAAATGTATATTGTTCCTTTGTGTGAGAAGGGATGCATAACTACAGTCCCTCCTAGTAATAATCCTTGAGAGATGTTCAGGAGTGCTCACAGTACCAGTGCGTGTACAAGCTAATGGTTCTTAAGTTTTTATCCACTAGATGGCTGTGTTTCATTTCCTTTCATTTCCAGAAACTTTTCAAACCTTTGTTACCATTTAAAGAATATAAACGTCACAGTCTTCCACTTAAATTTCTCAATCTCCCTTTCCTTCTAAATTCAGAAATAATTGAATTTCACTGAAAGTTGAAATGTGACATTAGCATATATATACACATGTATTTTCATACATATGTGTGAAAGTTATATTCCACAATAACTAATCTAGATTTATCATTCTCACTTAAGGTCCTTAACGAAGTTCTTCCTTCCGCATTCCCTTCACCATCATATTCTTACGTACATACATACTTATACATGCTCCCAAGGATTCCCAGCCACTCAAATCACAGCATCAGAATCTGTGTATGTATCAAGCATCAAATATAATTTTTTTTAATATTTACAAAGTTTATTTTCTTGAAAGGCCAAGTGACAGACAGAGAAGTCTGTCTTCCATCTAGCTCAGTACCTAATTGCTCATAGCAGCCAGGGCAGACTTGGTCCAAAGACAGTAAGTAAGCGCAGGCTCCCCTGTGTGTGTGGTGGTGCTTAGGTGCTTGAACCATCTGCTGCTGCCTCTCACCGTGTGTACTCGTAGGAAGCCAGATAAAGCATCAAATATAATTTTCTACTAAATACTCTACTTTGGAAAGTACCCATCCATACAGTATACAGTTAAGGAATGAGAAACAAACTTAATTTCTTCTCTTCACACCCCCTCATTCATTAGTATTCTACAGCTGACCACACACGTAACTCAATAATTATTTTCTTCAGGTCATAGACATTTCTTAATATACAAAAGTTATCTAGTTATACATGTTCAATCTTCACACTCTCAAGGGTAAGAACAAAGCTCAGGGACCAGTGCTGTGGCGCCAGACATTAAGCCACTGCCTGTGCCATCAGCACATGTCAAAATTCCAATTCAAGTCCTGGCTGCTTTACTAGTAATCAAGCTTCCTGTGTTGATGGCTTCAGAAGGCAACAGACAATGGCCAAAATACTTGGTTACCTGCCACTCGTGTGGAAGACCTGGATGAAGTTCCCTGTTCCTGGTTTAACTCCTGTCCCAGCCCTGGTTGTTGCAGCCATTTGGGAAGTGAACTAAAGAATAGATCATCTTATTCATTCTCATTCATTCTCATTCATTCTCATTCTCTCTCTCTCTCTCTCTCCACCCCCACCTGACCGCCTTTCAAATAAAGAAAAAAAAAAAAAAAACAGAAAGAAAGAAACAAAAGAAAGCAGAGCCAGTATAATGGTTTAATTGGTCACTCCTCAACCTGCAAGCACCAGCATCCATATGGTCACTGGTTCGTGTCCTGGTTGCTCCACTTCCCATTCAGCTCCCTGCTTGTGACCTAGGAAAGCAGTCAAGGATGGCCCAAACCCTTGCGTCCCTGCACTTGCATAGGTAACCCAGAAGAAACTCCTAGTTTTGCATCAGCACAGCTCTGGCCATTGCAGAAGTGAATCAGCAGTTGGAAGATCTTCGTCTTTCTCGCTATAAATCTGACTTTCCAATAAAAATAAATAAGTCTTTTAAAAAGAGTATAAAGCTACAAAGCAGAGCAAAACTCTGCCATATTATCTACAACAGACAGCACTCAAAAAATTTACATAACACTTTACACCTAAAAAAATTATGAACAGCCTAATGTAATCTAATTTTATCATATCTCTCCATGTAACCCAGTCTTTTAAATACATAAATCTTAAAAAATGTGTATTCTGTAGCTGTGGTATAGAATGTTCTATAAATATCCATTAGTTTCATTTTGTCTACAGTGTAGATCAACTCTGCTGTTTCTCTGCTGGTATTTTTTTGTCTGGTTCATCTGTCCATGATGAAAGGAGGGTGCTGACATACGCTAATATTATTGTATTATGCTTCTCTTATAAAAATAGGTGTTCCAGCAATATCAGGCCCAGTGCAGTAGCCTAGCAGTTAAAGTCCTCACCTTGAATGTGCTAGGATCCCATATAGGTGTCAGTTCTAATCCCGGCAGCCCCACTTCCCATCCAGCTCCCTGCTTGTGGCCTGGGAAAGCAGTCGAGGACGGCCCAAAGTTTTGGGACCCTGAACCCGCATGGGAGACCTGGAAGAAGCTCTTGGCTCCTGGCTTTGGATCAGCTCAGCTCTCACCCTTGTAACCGCTTAGGGGTGAATCAACGGACAGAAGATCTTCCTCTCTGTCCTCCTCTCTGTCTATCTGATCTTACAATAAACAAATAATACGTTTATCATGTTCAGATCTTCCTACTGAACCGACCCCTTGAACATCATATAGTGATCTGCTGTGGCACAGAGGCTTCAGCCCCTTCTCAGTACACCTATGTCCCATATCTGTGTGACAATGGAATCTTTGCTCCTCCACCTCCCATCCAGCATCCTGCTAATGCTCCTAGGAGGCAGCAGAGCAGACGATGGCCACACATGGATTCCATCCAGCCCTGGGGGAGACCCAGACTGAGTCTCATGGCTTAAGCCTAGCCCAGTGAACTAAAAACAGGAGTTCTCCATTTCTGTCTCTCTTTCTCTGTGTCACTCTGTTGTTCAAATAAATGGTCTAGGGCTAGTGCTGTAGCATAATAGATTAAGCTTTTGTCTGCAATGCTGGCACAAAATTCATTCATATTTCACATAGTACTTTTAGACTAAAGGTGATTTTTATAGTATTTTAGTACACCTGCACTTTGATTGCAACCCATCACATGAGGCCAGGTAAGGAAATTTCCATTTGAAGCACCTTATCAACACTGAAAGGTTTCAGATTTGGGAGGAATTTGGATTTCATATTTTCCATTTTGGGATATTGAATCCTTATCACAAAGAGGCGAAAACACTGACTGCTGGAAAAAACTACCAAAACAAGTAAAAGAACTACAGATAGCAGTATTATAAGGTTCATGTCACATAAATAGCTCCACACTTCCTCTTAGCTTTTTACTTCCTCATTTTCAAAAAGAAATACACATTTCAATCTTAGTTTATACTCAGAACTGGCTGCTATACACCTTAAAATGACTATAGATTACTATTCAGCTGTCTCATGACTATTTTCATTTTAGTATTCAGCAGTTTAAGTGTTGAAGCTTAATTTTGCTGGACTTGGCAGATTTTAGGATAGTCTAAACTGGCTTTTAACTCTAACAAGGCATATGTCAACAGTTGAGGTGCAGAACAGTTTTAGGAGGGGTGTGCAGAGAAATCTTCAATACCCCAGTGAGGAGTAACTAATCTTTGTGTCCTACCTAGTAAGGCATGTGTGAGTCCACGCTGACCATTTCCTGTCTGGTTCTAAGCTTTCCTTGTTGTTCTCTGTCTATCTATTCCAATTTGCATGTGTGCGTGCGTGCATGTGTGTGTGTATGTTTTGGGGTGGTGGGGCTCCAGAGCGACCCTGATGGTCATTGCAAGATAGGGTGGGGATCCAAAGTTGGAACTAAGTGAGGACCAGAGAAAGTTCCTCTCCCTAGTCCTGAAGGAAGCTTACTGTTCCGATGACCTTGGATCCTGCAAGGAAGGGTTTGGGCTTCTTCCATCCCATGTGGTAGATCCAAACGGGGGTGGATGACCTCAGAGTTCTTGGCCTCCGAAGGAGGAATCCACCATGGGGGGAGGGTATGGAGAGGGTATGGGGGAATCCCAGAGCCTATGAGACAGTGTCACATAATGCAATGTAATCAATAAAAAATAATGTAACAAGAAAAAAAGAAATATACAGCCACCAGAACATCAGCTCACTAAACAGTAAAGAATGCACCTCATGTTAAGAACTACCATAAGGCCAAATACTTTAAAGACTGTCAAGGATGGAGAAAAAATCTTCAAAACAGAGATGAACTGCATCTTTGGCAAGTAAAACGAAGATATTACAATCACAGGGCTGGTAGTGAGTTAAGCATTACCTGTAACACCAACATCCCACATCACAGCAATGGTTCGAGCTCCATACGCTCTGCTGTGATTGGTTTCCTGATGATTCAGCAGGGAAAGCAGTAGAAGATGGCCTTAGCACTAGGGCCCTGTTATCCACATGGGGAAACCTTGATAGTATCTGGCTCCTGACTTTGGCCTGGCCCATCCCCAGACACTGAGAATTTGCAGAGGGAAGCAGCAGATAGAAGATCTTTTTCTCTGTCTGCCTCTCCCTCATTCTCCGTCACCTTGCCCTTAGAAACAAAAAAGGGCCCAGCATGGTAGCCTAGCGGCTAAAGTCCTCAACTTGAATGTGCCAGGATCCCATATGGAAGCCAGTTCTAATACCAGCATTCCTGCTTCCCAACCAGCTCCCTGTTTGTAGCCAGCCTGGGAAGGCAATCAAGAACAGCCCAAAGCTTTGGAATCCTGCACCCATGTGGGAGACCTAGAAAAGGCTCCTGGCTCCTGGCTTCAGATTGGTGCAGTTCCAGCCATTGCAGCCACTGGGGGAGTGAATCAGCAGACCAAAGATCTTCCTCTCTGTCTCTCCTCTCTGTTTATCTGACTTTCCAATTTAAATAAATAAATAAATAAATAAATCATATCTTTGGGAGGAAAAGAGATAAACATAAAACAGGAAGTGTATATCAGGGCCAGCATTGTTGCCTGATAGGGAAAGCCACTGGCTACAATGCCAGCATCCCCTTCGGTCACCAGTTCAAGTCCTGGCTGCTGCAGCTGCAGTCCAGCTTCTTGCTAAGAGCCAAGAAAAAGCAGGAGATGATGGTTCAGGTGCTTGGTCCACTGCCACCCATGTGAGAGACCTGGAAGAAGCACCTAGCTCCTGCCTTCAGTCTGGCCCAATCCCAGTGGCTGCAGTCAAACAACATCAAACAACAAGATCGATTCTTTCTCCCTCTTAAACAAATCCTTTTTATTTTTTATTTTTTTTTTTTTTAGTGTGTACTGTAAAAAAAAAAAATACTAAGGACAAGAAAAAAATTAAAAACTTAAAATTAAAAACAAAAATTTTCTAAATTAAAAGCTTAAAAGCAAAAATTGAATTAAAACTCGGCAGAAATACTTCCATCTGCTGACTCATTTACTCATTTTTTATTTGCAAAACTGAGACATGAATCTCCCATCTGCTGATTTAATACAGCAAGAGCTGGGCCAGACCTAATCCTGGAACTGAGAATTCAACCCAGGCCTCCCACGTGGGCAGCAAAGACCCACCTATGTCGGTTATCACCTGTAACTTCCCAGGCTGTACATCAGCAGGAAGCAAGAACTGAAGTGGAGCTGAGATGGCACACCAGTGTCTCAAGCAGCTTCTTAGCCACTGTCCTACACACTTGCCCTGAAAGACTATACCGTAAAATTGAGAAAAACCTCTCGGAAAATAGCGTAAAAGTTTCTAAAAATGGCCAACAGAAGCAATTAGCATCAGAAGGATATCAATTTCATGCCAAACTTACTATATAGCCAATGCAATTCTGATCAAAATTACAGAAAGGTTTCTCGGTAAAAATTGTAACATGTAATTCTTCAAATTCATATGGGGAAGTACAAGACCCTCTCCCTGGGGGTGGGGGGAACAACTAAAGCTATGAGAACTTGGGTACGTGCTAGGGTACAGCGGGTTAAGTTACCAGTACAGCATTGGCTACAATATCAGACCGTCACTTCTCATCCGGTTTTTTGTTAAAGCAGCCTGCAAAGCAGATGACAGCACAAGTGTTTGGGCCCCTGACACCAACTTGGGAGACACAGATGCAGTTCTGGTCTCTGAGCTTCAGTTTGGCCCAGCCCTGGACGGTGCAGGTACTTGGGGAGTAAAAAAGCAAATGGAATCTCTCTCTCAATCTCTCTTTCTCTTTGTCTCTCCAACTATCTCTCTCTGCCTCTGTCTCTCTTTCAAGTAATGAAATGTTTTAAAATAAGGGAACTTCTTCTAATTGTGATTACCCTAAACCTATGGTGAATAAAACAATCTGGTACTGAAACAGACCAATATGTAAGTAAGCCAGATCAAAAAGATTCAACATTTAAGCCATAAAAGAACCTGACATATGATAAATTATAAATCATCATAAAATTATAAACATAGCATTATTAACCAATAAACAAAAAATAGACAACTGAATAACTGGTAAGGGACATTTGGATATTTATATGGAAAAAAATTAGATCATATGCTATATGTAGAAAAAATATATATTCTAACTTTGCTTCATACAAACATAACACTTTTGAAAACCACCACTATAAAGGGAAAGACTTACAAATTCAACTACCTCAATGGGCCTGGCGCAATAGTCTAGTGGCTAAATCCTCACCTTGCATGCTCTGGAATCCCATATAAGTTCCAGTTTGTATTCCAGACGCTCCACTTCCCATCCAGCTCCCTGCTTGTGGCCTGGGAAAGCAGTCTAGGATAGGCCAAAGCCTTGGGACCCGATACCTGCGTAGGAGACCCGGAAGAAGCTCCTGGCTTAAGGTCAGCTTAGCTCCGCCCCTTGAGACCACTTGGGGAGTGAAACAGTGCACAAAAGATCTTTCTCTTTGCCTCTACTTGTCGCTGCAAATCTGACTTTCCAATAAAAATAAACACATTAAAAACAAACAAACAAACAAATCCAACAACCTCAAAATGTTTTTGCGTCCAGTGACAGCCTAGTGGCTAAATCTTTGCCTTGCCTCCACCAGGATCCCAAATGGGCACCAGTTGGTTTGTATCCTGGCTGCCCTACTACCCGTTCAGCTCCCTCCTTGCGATCTGGAAAGCAGTCAAAGATCACCCAAAGCCTTGGGACCCTGCACCTGCATGGGAGACCCAGAGGAAGCTCCTGGCTCCTGGCTTCAGATCAGCTCAGGTCTGGCCAATGCGTCCACTTGGGGAATGAGCCAGCAGACGGAAGATTTTTCTTTCGGTCTCTCCTTCTCTCAATATATCTGTGTTTCCAATAAAAATAAATCTCTAAAAAATGTTTTAAAGCTTCATTATTTATTTGAAAGAAACAGTAACAGAGTGAGGGAGAGAAAGACAGAGAGAGATTTTTCCATGCACTGGTTCAGGCCCTGCATGACAGTAACAGCCAGGGCTGGAGCAGGCTGAGGCCAAGGCTTGGGGAACCCATTCTAGGCCTCCCACATGAGCTTGTGAACAGCATCCACAGCTTCCAAGGCACAGCAGCAGGGGCTGAATCAGAAGCCAAGTATCCCAAGACTGAAATCAGCATTCTGATGGGGAAGGCAGGTGTCCCATAGTGGGTTACATATTAAAATTTAAAACTGAACATCAAATTTAATATAAGTGCTGTTTCTACAAAAAGGATATAAGTATCCAAAGATTAGTAATAAAATATCCATTAACCTATAAATACATAGGAGACATCCAAAAGAAAAAAGACTAACAAGTACAGACTGACGGTTCCCAAAAGAGCAAACACGAACAACCAATCCACAACACGCTCAGCAGCAGCAAAGAGAAAATTTAAGCAAGAACAAAGTTCAATTTCACACACTTCTTA
This sequence comes from Ochotona princeps, assembly GCF_030435755.1. NCBI lineage: Eukaryota > Metazoa > Chordata > Mammalia > Lagomorpha > Ochotonidae > Ochotona > Ochotona princeps. Next base: position 46,677,281 of record NC_080845.1, read on the forward strand.
GAAAAGTGTACACCTGAAAAGACAATGAAACTTGAAGGAGTTTTTTTTCCACTAGAGGGAGTTGTTGAACTTAAAATATTTTTAAGTGAGGCTTGTTTCTGCACTGACATTTAACATCCCAGGAAAACACATTGTGCTCTTTGAAAACAAGCTTGTTTTCTTTCCACATCTTCAAGAAACATAAACCAAAAAGTATGATTCTTTATACGTACTCACATAAACAACATTCCTCAGCATCCAAAATATGGTTCCAATTCTGAAGAAAGCTAACTATATATTCAGACAACCATCAGAGCTAAAATACTCCTCTGTGCTAGCCTGCAAAAACATCAGGGAGTCCCGTGGGTCGCAGTGCTTGTCACCCACACTGGATGATCCGGCTTCCATGCCCAGCTCCACTCCTGAATCTGTTTTCCTGCTAATGCCCCTGGCAGCAAGCGAGGTGGTTCAAGTCCTGTGTTCCACCACTCAACATGAGAGATGTGGACTGAGTTCCAGGCTCTCAACTTCAGCCCACCAATACATACGAGTGGTCCTTCTGTCCCCACACTCCTCGCCGTCGGCTCCCAACTCTTTCTTTCAAGTATTAAAACCTTAATTAAGTCTATGGTTTTCTCCTGAAAGAACCAAAACAAACTCCTCCCCTTGAATCCCCAAAGCAAGCTGAGTCCTTCTATCCAAACTAGAGCTTGTTGGGCTGGGCGCTGCGGTGCATCAGGATAAGGCACTGCGTGTGAAGATGGCATCCCTTATCAGATCGCCAGTTCAAGTCACAGATACTCCATTCCCACCCAGCTTCCTGCTAGTGTGCCTGGGAAGGAAGTGGAAAATCGCCCAAATTTGGATTCCTGCCATCCTTATAGGAAACCAGAATGGAGTTCCTGGCCACTGGCCTGAGACTGGTCCAGACCAGGGTATCATTTGGGGAGTGAACTAGCAAGTTCTCCCTTCCTCTCGAACTCACTGTCACCCCACCCTTCAAATGAAAACACATGGGCCTGGCGTGGTAGCCTCATGGCTAAAGTCCTCGCCTTGCACACATCCATATAGGATCCATATGGGTGCCGGTTTGTATTCCCAGTGGCCCCACTTCCCATCTAGCTCACTGCTTGTGGCCTGGGAAAGCAGCAGAGGACAGGCCAAGATCTTGGGACCTGCACCCATGTGGGAGACCCAGAAGAAACTCTTGGCTTCAGATCAGCTCAGCTCCAGACATTGCAACCACTTGGGGAATTAATCCAATGTACAGAAGATCTTCCTCTCTCTCTCCTCCTCTCTGTATATCTCTGACTTTCCAATAAAAAATTTTTAAATCTTTTTAAAAATAAGTAAAAGTATAAGCACAATTTTTTGAAAAAAATTAATATTCATTGTTCTAAGTGTAAATTGGTACTACTCTTCTCGTAATTGGCCTTAAGTGATCTCGGAAGACTCACTACTCAGTTGATGCAGAAAACCGCATAAAATCAAGAAGTTCAAATTTTCATGTCCATCTTAGGAACACTCAAGAAACTGCCCAGGCCATGAAGGTGTGCATATCTGAAAAGCCACCAAGTATCCGAAAGGTACCACATTAAAGAAGCAGTGTGTGAGCTGTCACCCAGAGGGGCTGAACACAGCTTCATTGAACCACAAAGAGTGCTGAATTTCTGTTGCATGTGCTTAAAAATGCAGTATATAGTGCTGAACTTAAGGGTTTGCATTCATGTTCTCTGGTCACTGACTGTACCCACACAAACAAAGCCTGCAAGAAAAACCGGCATATAAGCTCCATAAGCCACATCAAGACGATCCTCACTGAAAAAGAACAGAAATCTCCCAGAAGAAACCAAAGAAACCAAAGAGTTAAGGCCCAGGAATAAATACACCATACAATAAACGCAAATTAAAATTTTTTAAATTACAAAATAGTCATAACTTTATAAAATCTATCATAATTATAAATTCATAAGCCTATGAGTCAGCCATTATATTTCTAGGCATTTAAACAGCAGAATCCATTGTTTGACTGCTTAGAAATATCAACTAGAATGTTACTGAATAACTTTTTAATTAGAGCAAACATTTTTGAAAGCAATAAAATGCCCCCCGACAAGGTACTTCTGAGATACACAAGGCGCTCCACAAAATTCCTGGAAATTTTGCATTATTTTGAATATCCTCTGTCCACAAAGTTTTTGAAGCTCCTTTATATAGAAACACTACTGCCACCGCCCAGCAGCGACACTAAAATGACGAGGCATACTCTGGGGGTCTGGGAAAAGCCAGAACCGCAATCGGACCCTTCACTGCCAAAAGCGGCTGCGTTTAAAACCTTATCTCCGCTGCTCTGGTCCCCATTGGTTTAAGCTGTCCTCTGCCGCTTTTCTTGTCCCCATTGGTATAAGCTTTCCTCCCCGCTTCTCCAGCCCTCTTTCCGCCACCCTTCTTCCCATATTTCTTCCCGTACTTTCTGCTGCATTTCTCCGTTCTTGTCCCCGTCTCTCCGTACTGCTTTTACTGCTTCTGTCTGTATCCCGCTTTTCCAGCCCTCTCTCCAGCACCCTTCCTTCCGCCCGTCCTTCTCCCTTGTCCTGTCTTTCTCCGTCTGCCATCCGCTGTCCGTCCGTCTATCGTCCCCACCTAGCTTTTACCAGCTTTTATATCATTCTCCACCAATCATTTCTCCCCGTGGGTCCACTTGGCGCAATATGATAGGTGAGTAATCACAGCAAGGGAATTAGCCTATCCCTGTGACTTCCTGTTACCTGCTGGGAAGACCAACTCCACCTCCTGGCCCTGGGCCAGCCGCCATCTTGAGACAGCCCCTATCAATCCCGGAGCGGCTTCAGCACCCCGCTCCCCACACACTACACGACAGAAAACCATGCAAACACTAAAAGGATGAGATATGGATACAGAATATTGGGGCATATAATTTCAATTATATAAATACATTAGCAAATGATTCTATATACTTTAATAAGGAGTAAAATTGGAAACGAAAGAGGCAAGACCTTCACCTTTTGAAGTTTCCTGAAACTTGGAGAATTTTTACAGTAACATGTTATTTTATAAATTAAATATTAAAATTCCCTTCATAGTACCTGTGCCAGTCATTTTCTTTTTTTTTTTTTTTTAAGATTTATTCATTTTCGTTGGAAAGTTAGATATACAGAGAGGAGGAGAGACAGAGAGGAAGATCTTCTGTCTGATGATTCACCCCCCAAGTGACCCCAACAGCTGAAGCTGAGCTGATCTAAAGCCAGGAGCCAGGTGCCTTTTCTAGGTCTCCCACACGGGTGTAGGATCCCAAGGCTTTGGGTCTTCCTCCACTACTTTCCCAGGCCACAATCAGGGAACTTGATGGGAAGTGTGGCCACCAGGATCAGAACCAGCACCCATGTGGGATCCCAGTGCATGCAAGGTAAGGACTTTAGCCGCTAGGCTACCACACCAGGCCCACGCCAGTCATTCTCTATGACATTAACTGACAGGTGACCAGAAGACAGTTTCCCAGGAAATGGCAAAGAAATGCTTCTTTTTGCCCTAGCTCACTGTATGTAATTTACTCACGTAATTTGCTCCAAGTTGTGTCTGTATCACAACTACACTTGCTGGGTCAATCTTTTGCCATGTTGTACCCCAAACTCTAGTACCTGTTTTGACATATAAATGGCTATATGTACACCTGGGTTGTGATAACTTTGTTTATTGCCCCCTCCTATTTCTCTTTCTGTATTTCATGGTATTATTTTCAATCTACAGTCACATACTAAATCTAATCAATGGGTGAGGAGTTGTTAACTTTTTCCCCTGGTTAAGCTATAGCAGTTTGAAAATGAAATAATGACAAACGTAAATTTATCTTCTCAATGTGTGCAATCCTACTGACAGACTATACTTCGGAATGAAGTGGGAAAATGATCAAGGGAGTTATGGAATTTTCTCCTATTTAAGGTTTATTTCTTTATTTGAAAAGCAGAATTACAAAGAGAGCAGAAAGAGTGATTTTTCCATCCACTGGTTCGACCCCCCCACACACACACGGCCGCTGTGGTCAAGGCTAAGCTAGAACAAAGCCTGAAACTCCATCCAGGTCTCCCCTATGGCTACACGGGGCTAAGAACCTGGGCAGTCCTCTGCCGCTTTACCACGCGCAGCAACAGGGAGCTGGACTAGAAGTGGAGCAACTGGGACTGAAACCAAGGCCCATGTGGGATGTCGGAGCTGCAGACAGTTAACTGAATATGCCACAGTACTGGCACCCAGGAGGTTACAGTGACTTAAAAACAAAACCTCATCACGTGCCTACCCCACAGAAGCCCGCAGCAAACACTCAAGAACAAAGGAAAATGAATGAGAAAAAATGCTATTTCAGGTATACAAAGGTTAAAAAAAATAGTAACACATAAATGCATTTTTTTTAAAATCAGCAAATATTCAGTTCTAAGATTACTATGGCTTTGATTTGTTTGGAAATGTCCAATAACACTAAAAATGAGCAAGATTTTTTTTAATATTTCATCAAAAGAGGGCTGTTTTAAAAAAGGAAAAACATCTGAAAATGAGGTAAGCTTAGTAAGACTATACATTAATCTTCCAGGAAGGTACACCTCCAACACTCCAACTTCTGCAGAAAGAAAAAAAAAAAAGGAAAAGGTACGGCATAAAATTAAGATTTTATTTGTGTGTCTGGTTTCAAAGGTTTTTTTTTTTTTTAACTTATTTTGAAACTGATTTCCCCAAGAGAGCCACACGAAGAGTGCACCATATGATACCAACACCTAATTACAGGGTGCGGGGCTGGCAGTGTGGTATAGCCGGTTAATTACAGCCTAAAAAAGTTAACTCATCAACAGTCATTAAAAACAGGTGAGAATTTTATTCTGCCCCCTCAGATCATTTTTTAAAGGCTTTCTTCGGTTGAAGTGGGATAACAGTTTCTTAAGTTTAATGTACAAAAGAAAGAAATAGTTTTCTTTTGTTAGCAGAAAAAGGACAAGGAACTAAGAACAGAGTTCCAAGCAGGTCACTTGGAAAACACATGCTAACAAAAGCAGCAAAGCAAGACAGGTGGCAACATCATAATTAAGGCTTCATTTTGAAGTTAAAGCACCCTTAGTACTTTACAACATAAAGATGGTAATAACCACATATGTTTCATTTGGGCTTTATAGAGTTGATCAAGAAAACTGGACCAAGATCACCTCATCTGGAACATATTTTGTGTTAAGTTTAGGCTTCCGGCTAGTAGCACTATAGATTTCTGAATGTATCCCAGAGGTTATTTTCAGAAACTTCAGTTTATTCCAAGTGAACTTTAAGACAAATTACTACCAGCAATGATTCAAATACACAGGCAGTTCAACAACTTCTTTTATGGTCCTGTAACATTTTGTTCAAAATTTTACTTCATAATAGTATACTTTATCTTTACAAATCTCACCATGTTGAAAGCTTTCCAGTTTAGAAACCATATATTAAGTAGAAGCTTACCCTCAGTATATAAGGGGAGGTGTGGTGGGCAGTTTACAAACAGATACTTAGGATACCAAGAAATCTAAAAAGCAGGTTTTCCCATTTTTCCACACTCTGCATGAGTGGGACATAAGGCAGAGTGAGGGTGCAGGTGTGACTGAGAGGAAACACAGCACAAAGACCAGTTTAGGAAAGCTGTTGTTGCGTTGATATTCTGAACACTCATACGTACACACCAAATTCAGTATTTCCACCATTCACTTTCAGATCTCACTCTTAAAGAAATAAGGTGTCCTCTATTCTCTGCACAGTTGTGGTCAGCTTCTGTTCTTGAGAGCTGTTTCTACCACAAAGTGACTGAAAATTTGTTCAGGTCAATAGTCCTTACTCTTGCAAAGAATCCATATTTTGACATCTTCGAGAAAGATTATTTCAAGTTGTCATTTAGTGTAGGGAAAAAATTACATAAGACATAGTTCACAAAATAAATAATAAACAAAACAGATAATAAAGTGATGGAAACATATTTAATGTTTTAAGTTAGCTGTTTATCATGAAGTTTTCTTAAAATGAATGAATTGCTCACAAATCTTTAAAATACACAATAACACAATTAGAGTTTCTCCTAGGTCTCCTTCAAAATAACTTCCTAGGGGGAAGTTGGCACAGTGGTTATGACACCCATTACAGCTTCAACAGCCCATGGTGCGGAGCCTGGGTTGGAGACTCAGTTCTGCTGCCCATATTTCAGCGCCTTGCTAACAACACGATCCTGGGAGGCAGCAGATGGTGCTGGTTCAGATACCTGGGCCTCTGCCACCCACAGGGAAAAGGCTAGACTGAGTTCACAGCGCCAGCCTGGCTCAGACCTGATGCTGTAGGCATTTGGGACGTGAGCCAGGAGTGAGCCAGGAGTGAGCCAGGAACGAACCAGGAGTGAGCCAGGAGTGAGCCAGGGATAAGGAGTTATCTCTTTCTCTCTTCCCCTCTCTCAAAACAAAAATTTTAAAATAATTATAATTTCCTGAAAAGCGTAAGTTCACCGAACTAAGAACCTGGAGACCTGTAATCTTCTCCCACATTCTTCACTCAGTCTGTTACCTGAATATATAACTTCCAAATCTACAACTGTTCACAAATAAAGGGGTCAAGTGTAATCAGTAATTTTCAAACCAGGTTATTCAAAGCCTTGGGGATTCTATGTGCTTAAGATGAGGAAAGACAAAAGATAATTAAGAATTTGTAATTATTTTAAAAACAGCTCAAAAATCACTATCCTGTATGACACATAAGGATTCTTTAATATCTAAAACCCCATTATGTTATTGCTTTATCTTACCAAATATTTTCATCAATCTCACACTTTAAATTGGAAAAATAAAATTACCAAACGTGTATATGTCCTTCTCAAAACCAGTAGGATTGACACAGTGGAAATCATTCAACTCTAACACTAACAGTCCATGCCAGGAAAGCTTGCCCTACAGTCACGTAACTGCCACGAAGCATGGCCTTCAGGAATCAGAGAATTTTTTTTATCCTCAGGTGAGCTAGTCAATTATACCATTAAATGCAATTTGTACTATCATAATCATTAAAAAAGCATAATTAAGAAAGTTATTATTTTTAAAATACCTGTACTATAAATTGCAACTCTCTTCTTTCTGCTTCCCATTGTTCTGCTTGTAATCTAAAGTCCTCCAATGCTGTCTCCCTGATATGAGACTCCATCTCATTCTTCTCCTGCTGACGTTTTTCCAACGCTTCCTTTATGTGGATAAAATCTTGCTTTACTGTGAGGTCAATAAAGGTTGTCTTTCCTCCCTCAAGCTCAGTTTAAATTTACAAGGGGCTCTCCTTTACAGATTGTTGAAACTCATTCTGATTCATGTAAAAATCATTAAATACAACTATTGTTTAAATCATCAGAATGAAGCTCTGAATAAAAAGCTATGGCTACCTTTTCAATACGTAGACATATATGTAACCCAATTTTGTTGTAAACCTCAACATCAGAGACAAAACTGAAGAAACTTCCAGCTAACATGGAAACAGATAATAAAATTGTTTGGATCATCTTTGATTAATTATACATAAGTCTGACAAGGAACGATGTATTTCCAACGAGGAACAAAGAATTTTATGACACAAATCAAGACAAGCAAACTGCAAGATGCTAAAAATTTGAAAAGAAACAAAAGATATGGGCCCAGTGCAGTAGCCTAGTGGTTAAAGTCCTCGCTTTGCATGTGCCAGAATCCCACATGAATGCCAGTTTGTATCCCAGCAGCCCCACTTCCCTTTCAGTTTCTTGCTTGTGGTCTGCAGTAGAGAATAGACTGGGGCCTTGAGACCCTGCATCCACATGGGAGACCCAGAGGAAGCTCCTGGCTTCAGATTGGCTCAGCTCCAGCCATTACAAACACTTGGGGAGTAAGCCAGCGGATAGAAGATCTTTCTCTCTGTCTCTCTTTTTCTCTGTAAATTCAACTTGTCGATAAAAATAAATACATCTTTTTTTTTTAAATTTGTTGGGACTGCAACTAATTTCTAGTGCTAACACGTAAACAAAATTTGAAAAACACTTTTCCATTTCAACTTTCCTAATCTGGCTCAAAAATATCTTTAAAATTTAAAAAGCAAGTTTCCTGAGGACCAAATTTTCTAATAAATAGATGTTAAAACCAAATCCCCTGGGCCTGGCGGCGTGGCCTAGCAGCTAAAGTCCTCGCCTTGAACCCACCCCGGGATCCCATATGAGCACTGGTTCTAATCCCGGCAGCTCCACTTCCCATCCACCTCCCTGCTTGTGGCCTGGGAAAGCAGTCGAGGACGGCCCAATGCTTTGGGACACTGCACCCGTGTGGGAGACCCGGAAGAGGTTCCTGGTTCCCGGCATCGGATCGGCGCGTACCGGCCCGTTGTGGCTCACTTGGGGAGTGAAACATCGGATGGAAGATCTTCCTCTCTGTCTCTCCTCCTCTCTGTATATCTGACTTTCCAATAATAATAAATCTTTAAAAAAAAAAAAAAAAAACCAAATCCCCAAAACAGGAGGAAAACGTTTCGGTGGTTTATATAAGAAAACAAAGCCTCCCGTCTCCATATGCATCTGTGTAGTAATTTTTAATTGCATGACTTCCGCTACTGAAAAGTGAAGACACAGACTTGAAGCCTTTACCTCCCCGGAGCTAAACGGTGAACCTTATTCACCTCCAACCCCCACCAAGGCCTCTATGGTGATCACTTCAGTGGTCACAGCAGAAGATCTGACAGTGACTGCATCTATCGAGATTTTACCAAGTGCGGGCTGGCTGATGATAAAAGAATGCTGTCGTTCTTTTCCCCACACCTTCAAAACCTGTAATGGTGGGGAAGGTTATACAGGGTAACCAAGGACTTGCACACCAGGCCATTCAAATACTAATGAGTCCCTGTGTCTACCAGGCACATTCCGGGTTCTACGAATACACACAGTAAACAAGAGATAAACTGTGACTACTGGCGTGGAAGAAAAGCAGGTGTGCAGACAATGTCTGGGTATCCTTACTTGCCTTTCCTATATTTATTGCACATTCAGATAAAAACCTAAGGCCCATATTTCCAACATATAAATCCTGCTGCTGAGCCAAAAAGGCTGCAGATTCTTATCTTCCTGCAATATGTCCACATAAGTATTTTATTGCTCTTTCTTTTTATCTTAGATCAGACATTTCAAAGTGTTTTTTTCACAATAGAAACAGTACACATAGTCATATACTGTTGAATCATTACAGAAGAGGGCGACAGAATGTCCCTGGAAAGGAAAAGGGAAAGAAGCAGAAGCAGGGAAGGCAACCCAAGGACAAGTTCAAACGACATACAACAAACATCCCAATGGGCTTCGGATTTACCTGCAGAACTTTCTCTAGCCTGCTTTTCTCTTTCATAAGTAAATCATATTCCCGATGGCAATTTTGAATTATATTGTCCCTTTCTTCCAAGTCATGTTCAAATCTTCTGCATTCTTCTTTCCATTTCTCCTGGGAAGTCTGAAATTCCTTCTCAATCTCATTTGCTTTTCCTTGAAGTTCAGAATTCTGAGCTATTAAGATGTAATAATAAGGTATATTAACAACCATGAATTAATTCGGTGGAGATCCAAAAACCTAGGCACCAGCCCTGGTTTCTTTTCTAACACATTAGGACAAAGCCCTTTCACTCCAGTAAATGCTTGAAAAGCTTGGTACCCATGAACAACATTCCAAACTTTGTCTATTGCCCTTCCTCTCAGATGATTTGACCATGAAACAGTGTGGCATCTTAATGAACATCTGTCCAAGAGGAGGTGTGTCTCCAGCACTCTACTGCGTCTTAACTCTTACCCAAGACAATCAGGCAGACTGCATCCCTTGCCAGGTGCTAGCTTACAGCTGCAGATGCCCTGCTTCCAATGCAGCTTTCTGCTAGCATGCATGCACCCTGGGAGGCAGCAGGTGACAGTTCAAGTATCTGAGTCACTGGCACCACACGCGAGACCCAAACTGAGCTGCCAGCTCCAGATTCCAGCCTGGCCCAGCCATAGCTCTTACAGGCATTTGGGGTGCCAGCAGATGGAAGAGGTGATTCTCTCCAAAAAAAAATTGGGGATGTAGGAAGGAGACTGTGACATAAAGCACTACTTTTTTAAAGGACTCAATAGATTACAAAATTTAAAAATTTGATTATTGGCAACAAACTGGTTGTGACACGCTTAACACTTATACTATCCAAAAACTAACGCTGGGAACCATTGTTGCAGACTTAGAAACATTCACTTTTTAGGTGCTGCTTACCTTTCCCCCATGAATCCAACAGTAACTTGTTAACACACTACAGCACTGCTGTTTCACTATGTAGAAAAGAGATAAGGACTGTCTCCAGCACCTACCACCCATAGGACTCTCTCACCCCCAAGAACAAAAACTTTCTGGTGAATCAGGTGTGAAGAGCCAGTGAGGAAATACATACAAACTTATTTGTTAAACAAAACAACAAGCCAGCTGCATCCACAATATTACTTTTAAGTTATATTTCTTGATGTTTTTAACAGATCATGCATTTAAAAGATTTAAAATTCAAATGTATAAAAGGTACAAAAGAGGGCCTGGCACAGTTAGCCTAGTGGCTAAAATCCTCACCTGGAATGCACCAGGATCCCAAGTTCGTGTCCCAGACGGCCCCGCTTCCCTTCCAGCTCCCTGCCTGTGGCCTGAGAAAGCAATTGAGGATGCCCCAAAGCCTAGAGGCCCTGCACCTGTGTGGGAGATCCGGAAGAAACTCACGGCTTCTGGCTTCAAATTGGCTTAGTTTCAGCACTGTGGCCACTTGGGGAGTGAACCAGCAGATGAGGATCTTTCTGTCTCCTCTCTGTGCATCTGATTTTCCAATAAAAATAAATAAATATTTTTTAAAAGGCCAATTTTTGTTGTTTTTCTCTTTGTTCATTTGGTTTTTTGTTTAAGGGGATTTGTTCAGCAAAGCAAACAGTCCAATCATTTCTCGGCCTTTTGGCTAAGATGAAGTACAGAAAACAGTCCTCTGCTGTGGTCTCAATAATATTTTTTAATTAACATTATTTTTATTGCAAAATCAGATGCACAGAGAGAAGGAGAGACAGAGAATAGATCTTCCATCTGCTGGTTTACTCCCCAAATGGCACAAAGCCAGGAGCTTCTTCCAGGTCTCCCAGGCAAGTGCAGGGTCCCAAGGCTCTAGGCTATCCTCCACTGCTTTCCCAGGCTACAAGCAGGGAGCTGGATGGGAAGTGCAACAGCAGGGTCACCAACTGGCACCCATGAGTGCTTGCAGGTGGAGGATTAGCCAGTTAAGCCAACACACCAGACTCCCAAGGACATTTTGTTTCATGATACTTTGCAACTGATCTAATTTTATTTTATTTCATGTTTTCAAGCTTTAGGACCTTTCTTTGTCTTCATTTTTCTGAAATTTCATACTGCTATACTTTCATGTGGGTCTGTGTGTTTGTATAAAGATGAGGATTCAATGAGCCCTTTGAATCCTATTCCTGTTTCTCAGTTCTAAACCATCACCTGGAGTACCAAGGAGGAGTTGTCCCCATCCTCCCTCCTATCCTTTTCTTTCACTGTTCCCTATTATTTAGACTGCTACTCAAATTCCATCTTTATTTTTGTTTTTGTTTTTCTTTTGTTTTTTTGTGTATGTCTCGCCTTTTAAATTTCATCTCTGGTGTTTTGGTTTTTTTTCCATCTTCAAGCTTTGATGCTTCTGTGGGCAGTTTTCATTTTGGCTTTCATGTTTTAATTTCTAAGAGTTTTCTCTTTTACAGCCTTCATAGGCAGAATATATTCTTTTTCAGCTCTGAGGACATTGCTGTTATTTATCTACTAAAAGTTCTTCCCTGCAGAATTTCTATTTCGTCCAAGTTGACTCTTCAATTTTAGACTTGCCCAAAGATCCAGTAATTTTTCCTGGTCTCCTTGCAACCAAGTGTGAGGAACTACAACTGTAGCACATTTTATACTCCTAGGCTAATAAACCCATCACCAAGACTCTGCCCTTCAAAGTGGTGTTGACAACCTGTGATCTGCATGCACCTGCAGATGGGTCTTGCTGGGTCATTTACTGGAAACATGAGTAGCATTAGTTTTTCCTACTACCTTGGTTAGGTGACGCAGAGAAACATCCTCCAAATCTGTCCAAGTAATACAGAAATCTGAGGAAATCAGTAGAAAAAGAAAACCAAAAAAAAAGTATGCCTTTTACTATTCAGCACTGAATATGCTATCTTCCTGTGTCTGGCAGCCTGTACTTCATCATCTCAGGAGACCAAACTTTCTGAATTCCACTAAGAAGTAGGAAAAACCTCAGAATAGCACGCTCTGAGAAAGGGGATCCAAGGACCCAACTGTCTCTCAGCCAGCTTTCATCCAACCCTTCTTACTGACATTCTTACTAACCCCTACTGACCCTCCCATTTCCAGTTCCAAAGCTGTCTGGTAATTCTACTGTAGGAGTCTCCCTACTATCCAAAAAGTCCCCTGCAAGATCTTCCACCCCTCGTTTAGGATTCTGATGGCTCAGGCACACTCACTCAGTTACTTCTCACCCATGGGCTTTCTGACATCCAAAATTTTTTCTTCTCACGCAGCATATTTTCTCATTATAGGATTATCTGCCAAAGTGTTCCATAACTTCATTGCTCCATTTAATACAGAGATTTTGAAAAATACAGAAATTAAAAGTATTTCATGCTGAATACTAAAGTTTCTTCAAAAAATTCATGGAAAGTGGAATTAAAATATGTTGACTTGGGTGCAAAAATATCTTGAAAACCATGCAGTTTTCTCATAATACATATTCCCCCTCAACTTCTTCATACATCTAATAATAAAACTATAACGCTTATATTTTACTATATTTATTCTAACATCCATCTATCCATGCATCTATTCCTTTATTCATCAATCAATTGATTATATTTCTTTATTCACTTCAAAACAGAAAGCAAACAATTCAGCACATGCGTCCAGAATCCAAGCAGGAGAGGAATGCTATTGAACAAGCGTTACTTGCAAGTCTCCTCCCCTCAATCATACCCCTTCAGCCCAGCCATGTTTCTCTACAACTCTCCACTTATTTTTCAAAGTCTTGGCATGATGGAATTATAACTCCTTATGAAGAGTGTGCCATGGGGGGTGGAAAATGGGGGGGAGGGAATCCCAAACTATACAGAATTATATGATAAATTTCAAGAATTAAAAAAATATATATAATAAGTGCCTGGTGCCATGGCCTAGTGGGTAAAGTCCTTGTCTTGAATGCGCCAGGATCCCATATCGGCGCCGGTTCTAATCCCGGCAGCTCCACTTCCCATCCAGCTCCCTGCTTGTGGCCTGGAAAAGCAGTCGAGGACGGCCCAAAGCCTTGGATTCCTGCACCCGCATGGGAGACCCAGAAGAGCTCCTGGCTCCTGGGTTTGGATTGGTGCAGCACAGACCATTTCGGTCACTTGGGGAGTGAAACATCGGATGGAAGATCTTCCTCTCTGTCTCTCCTCCTCTATATATATATCTGACTTTGCAATAAAAATAAATATATATATACTAAAAAGGCTTGGCATAAAAATATATGAATTCCACCTCAGCTATAAGCATCTATCTAGGTTGCCTTGCAGTCACGCAAGTGTTAAATTGCCAGGAGAAAAGCAGCCTGTGGCTGGTGGGCATTATGGGCCTGGCACCAAATCTGTGTTAATTATACCAGTATGTCATCATAGTTACCTGTTTATATGTGTGTGTGTGTGTGTGTGTGTGTGTGTGTGTGTGTGTGTATTTTAAGGTATGCAGAGAAACCTGTGTGCCGTCATGAGGCAGAAGTCAGGGGACACGAGGCCAGGACATACTGTTCTAGCACCCAGGCACGCCTGCATAGCCATGCGGCGGGGGGGCTACAGATTGCCCAGAGAAGCAGGGGAGGGGGCTGCCATGACAGTTCAATCGCTAAAACCTCACCTTGCTTTTCTTTTTTTGAAAAAATATTTTTTTTTTTCGGAAAGGCAGACTTACAGAGAGAAGGAGAGACAGAGAGGAAGATCTTCCATCTGTTGATTCACTCCCTAAGCAGCCACAATGGCTGGAGCTGAGCCAGTTTGAAGCCAGGAGCCAGGAGCCTCTTCCAGATCTCCCACACGGGTGCAGGGTCCCAAGGCTTTGGGCCATCTTCTTCTGCTTTCCCAGGCCACAAGCAGGAAGCCGGATGGGAAGCAGGGCTGCTGGGATTAGAACCAGCACCAATATGGGATCTCAGCACATTCAAGGCAAGGACTTTGGGCACTAGGCCATCGTGCCAAGCCCTAAAACCTCACCTTATAAGTGCCGAGGTTGTAAAGGGACCCTGGTTCATATCTTGGCAGCCCTCTGCTTATGGCCTGGGAAGGCAATGGATCATGGCCCAAAGACTTGGGACCCTGCACCTATGAGAGAGCCTAGAAGAAGCTCCTTGTTCCTGGCTTTGGATCAACTCAGCTCCAGCCATTGTGGCCTTTTGGAGAGTGAACCAGCAGATAGAAAATCTATACTCTGTCCCTTCTTCTCTCAGTAAATCTGCCTTTCCAATAAAAATAAATAAACCTAAAAAAAAAAGAGAGTGTAGGGACAGGTAGGAGTGGGGCCATTGAGGGCATGTTTGAAATGTGAGGAGTGACTTCTGAGGGCTTCCACACACTGAGCCATTGCACTCATAGGTTGGCAGGGGAGCTGAGATAGGGTAGTTTACAGGGGTAAACTACAGGGCATATCTGGATCAAGCCAAGCCACCAGCGCATGTGGGAGACCTGGGCTATGCTAAGTGGCATTGCCCGCCACTCTGCAGCACACATGAAAGCTGGGGATCGGGGACATGCATGGCAGGCCTAGACTGCAGTGCCCACCTCTGAGTGTTAGGGTAGAGGATGGGCCACCACAGGCTGGGCTACAGCACTCACGAGAAAGAGAGAATCAGATCTGGGGATAGATTATGTATAGGGATTTGTGGGATCACCTCTGTGGGACTGCAGCATCTACTGATTTAAGCAAGAGCTGGGGTTGGTGACAGGCCGAGCCAGGCTGGACCAAGGAATTCACCTGACATGCAAAAACCAGGGCTAGGAGGAAGCCAGGCTGGGTTAGATTGCAGCACACATGAGAACCTGCTCTGGGAGTGGGCCAGGCTGAGCAAGGGTGTAGCACACACTGGTAAAAGCCAGAATGGGTGCAGGCCAGTCTAGCTAAGCCACAGTAGCCACCACTGAATGCCAGGACTGGAGGCAGGCTATGTCAAGCTGGACAACAGAACCAGCCAACACACGAGATCCGGGGCTAGAAGTGGACTTGGTAGAACTTGGGATGCTCCCCTACTATGCCAGGATGGGCTGCAGCATCCATTGGCATACCTGTGAGCCAGATCTGGGGTCAGGCTGAGCAAAGGTTGGCACAAACAAGAGCCAGGACAAGGTGCAAGCCAGGCTAGGTTAGGCCTTAACACCCACCAGTTCACATGAGGGCCAAATCTGGAGGTCAGCCACACTGAGCTGGGCTGTAGCACCTGCTGGTGAATGCTGAGACTGGGAGCAGGCCATGCAAGACTGGGCCACAGCACCCACTGGCATGTGCAAGACCCTCGGCTGGAAGTGGGCTTGGCAGGGGAACTCTGAGGATTCTC